>NC_059361.1:9035000-9335000 GCF_019703515.2 Myxocyprinus asiaticus
TTATTTTCTTTCTTTTATTATTATTCTTTCGTTACGTCAAAAACACAAAAGGAGATGCAAAGCAAAATGTCTGAGCTGCTCTTTTTCATAAAAACGAAAGTGGATGGTGCTTTTTAAGGCCAAGCTCCAAAAAAAAGAAAACAAAATACAGATATGTCCTACAAAATTGCTTTATGATGCATGTTATCTTAGCTATGTCAGTCGGACAATTAGTGTTTTCAAAATTATATTCTGGCATATATTAACCCGGCCAGACTCTCCAAACCCCAAATGACCACCATTAGGATCTGAAGCCCAGAGAGACTCTGAAAATTGACGCTGTTATATGTAAGATTACAGAAGATGGTCGAGAGTGCTTATTTTTTTTCTTTTCCTCTCTTTTCCTTCTTATCTACCTCTCTTTATTTCTTTCTTTTGCCCTTCACAGTGCAGATGACAGACCGCATGCAGTGCATCAGTGCTGCAGGGGGCTGCAAGGTCTTAAAAAACGTGCTCAACATGTGCCAGAGTCTGTTTTTAACATCTCTCTCTCTCTCTCTTGTCTTTTTCTATCTTTCATTCTCTAAAGCACTTTAGATATCTATAGTGTAGCCCTATGCACCAAAACTGTACAACAGAGTTAAGGAGACCGAAAGAGACCCCAAAAAGTCGAGACTGAAAGAGAGAAAGAGCAAGAGAAGCAGCTAGCTCTTAGAGAGCAACTCCCTTCCTGAAATCCCAAGTTCAGGCGTTCCGACAGGCCTGTTGTGATCCAAAATAATGATCTGACTCTATTGCCCACTGGCAAGACAACATCTCACAGACAGACACAGAGAGAGACAGAGATATTCCCCTGTCTCCATCTAATACGTCTAAGCTATGACCATTTCTTTCTGATTGTGTCAAACACACGCTGTTGTAGAGGTCAAAACCAACCCGACAGAAACCTGTAAGTCAACATGAAATCAAACTTGACCTTATTTACTTTATCTATATATGTCTCTGGTGTTATTTCAAATGATTCATCAGTGCATGTTATTCTAAAGTAAAAATGTTTGTCTTTGTAATCTTTCACCAAAATATAACTTGCTTCACCTTTTAAATGAATTTCCTTTTTACCTGACATCACCTAGATCATGCTTGCTATTGGATAAATGTTATTTAATAGTCAAATAGCTATTTAGACATTGTTTTAGCCAACTAGCATTCAGGTCTTGCTCCATCTTGGTACAGTATGTAAAACTCTTTTCACAATCTGATAATTTCCCGATGAATAAAATCAAGTCCTGCACTTTTTTCTTGATAAATATTCTGTTTTACTTGAAAATACGTCACATTATGGCCTCATAAACATTACATACAGGAACAATCATCTTTTATTTACTCAAGTAGCCTAGCAACAGATAATCATTCTGTCTCTCTGTGGTAAGTGAGACAGAAACAAATGATGCTTTTTCCACTGATAGATGCAAAAAATATTCTGCTCTGGCTTCACGTTCACAATGATTTAGAAAAACACACGGAACCGCAGGCCACTGCAGTCATGATGCCGCACAGATAAGCAGACGCTCAATACCGCATTTCTTTCTGAATTCACACATTATGATCAACAAATCCAGTGTTGGGGAAGCAGTTTTGTAACTCACCAAGCTACAAGCTACTCATATTTTAAATTATTTAAATTAGCTGTATGCAAAATTTGAAGTTTGTGTGTATGCTTAATCAAAAAAACTGAATGAAAACCTGCATTGTAATCTGCAGTGTAACTGACATTGGATATGTTCAGAATGGCATACTACTAACTATTTTTGTAGTATGCATACTGTGCACAGTAAATCAATTTTCTATATGCATGGAATATCCAAATGACCTACAACATTTGCCAAAATGTGCCTTCTACAACCAGAGCACATGTGTGAGATACTGTATTCAACAATGAGTCTCGATTATCCTTTCCAATATTAAGAATGAACCGGTAGCAAATAACAACCCTGATACTTCCTCACTGACTCGTTATTTAATTGGAGGTTTTAGAAAGTTAAGACATTTTAGAAGTTCAGTTCTAAAAGCCTAATGAAAACTCGTCAGAAATATGGAGCTGTATTAAACATTCAATTTGTTCAGAATGGCATCCTACCTACTATTTGAATATAAAATATACACGTTTTTATTTATACTGTGCATTGGATTTTATTTTATTAAATTTAATTATTTCTAAAATAAAACTGGATGCCACTCACTGAATAAAATAAGGTCATATGACAACAAAGTAGCATACTGTTTATGGAAACATTAATCAATGTATAATGTAATGTAATTAAACTGTTTTGAAAAATAGTATACAGTATATATAGTACAATTTTTAGTAGATAGTATGCTAGTAGTCTATTTAGTACACAGCCATTGAGTTCACTGGGACTTTTGTCCAGTATCAGAGGAGCACACTACTGATGGATTGGCATGCGTTACCTTAAAATCTTCCGGCAGGAGCAGTTTGCAGGTTCGCAGGAAACCAAGGATGTAGCGGAATATTTCTCCGTCCCTGTCGATGAAATAATGCTGCTTTAAACTGTCCAAAACTATCGGTTCAGTTCCATTAAACAGCCTGCTGATCCTGAAAATGAAAAAACACACACACAGTTAATAGAGTGAAGCCAGCATGACACAATTAGCATTTATTTTTCAATTTTATTAGTGGCCAGCCAAAAGTGTATTAACGATCCCGTTCCGAAACAAGAGGCTTTAGGTGGATTTAAGCACCTAAGAAAACTATTTTGAAGTCGTCCTTCAAGTGTGAGATTAATACAGCACTGATTACGCTTCAGTTTAGCACTGGTTTATAATCTCAAAAGTCACTTGACAATAACGTAACTCCCAAACATTATCACATTGTCAGAAAACATGACAAACTATTAAACTAAAACAAGACAGTCGTATTAAAGCCCACCCATGGATTTCAGTAATGACTGGCATTATGTAAACAAAATGTTTAAATTTTCTGAAGAAAATGCGAGTGGTGTTTGCCCTTGCAAAACTTGTTGCCACGATGCTGGTGGGTGGTTTCCAGGGTGTTGCAATGTGGTTGTTAGGGTGTTCTGAGTGGTTGCTTACTTCCACCAGGCGAAAATGTGATGAAAATGTGAACTACATATGCGGTTACTCTGCTACCTGTGTGAACTTAAGGGGAACTGACTTTACACATCCACTAAAAATCTCATTCTAGTCCACTAAAGGAATATTCCGGGTTCAATACAAGTTATGATCAATCGACAGCATTTGTGGCATAATACTGATTACCACTAAAAAATATTTTGACATGACCCTCCTTTTCTTTAAAAAAAAGCAAAATTCTGTGTTACAGTAAGACACTTACAATGGAAGTGAATGGGGGCCAATCTGTAAGCATTAAAATCCTCACTGTTTCAAAAGTATAGCCATAAGACATAAACATAATGCGTGTTAACATGATTTTAGTGTGATAAAATCACTGACTAACTTTTTCTGTGTAAAGTTATAGCAAATTTTACAACTTCATTATGACGATGTAATGTCAGCAAACCCTAAAACCCTATAACAACCATAAAAATGACGATTTAAACTACTTTACAGCTCAAATACACAAGTTATAACAGAAAAATGTATATAAGTGCTTTTATCAAATTATAAGCTTCACATTTCTGCCTTTAAACCCTCAAAAAATTGGCCCCATTCACTTCCATTGTAAGTGTCTCACTGTAACCTCACTTTTTGCTTTTTTTAAATGAGGCACGAGTCAAATAATTTTTTGTTGTAATCAATATTATGCCACAAATGCTGTCGATTGAGCTTAACTTGTATTGAACACTGAATATTCCTTTAAGTGTCCAAATACTTTGTGGAGCCTCTGTATGCCCCTTCTAAGTTTCTAATACATTGAGGGCATTCGCCATATTTTAATAAAAGCATACTGTACATACCAATTACAGAAAGGTCTATTTCTGATCATAACTTCCAACATTTCTAAACCGCACTCTGATATTATACTGTACAAATGTCACTAAAGGAGAGCTGATCATATACGCTCATAGGCCACCTGGAAGTACCTTCATTATTCTGTGAGTAGTTCAGTTCTCTTTATGAACTCCGATACGATCAACATTTCCTTTCCTTGTCAGAGCGGCAGCGCTATAGTCACGCAGATCTCAGCTTTAATCGTCCCTACACAAAGACAGTGAGACTGAGCAAGCACTGGGTCTGCATGTCAGAGCCTGTTATAATGAATAACTGCAGAGCTATAAAGGCATTTATTGTAGACTGTCCACTATTGACTCCGTCTAAGAGCAACAGAGTAACGGAAGTGATTTACAAACAAACACAGTTCATTGAGCTCTGCCAGGTGCGGATATTTACGGATGTTTCTTTATAACGCTGAATGTTTGTCCCTTTTAATGCGAGTATGATTTAATTAATTCACTTTCACGCAAGTCTGTCTTTTATCAGCTGTATTGTGTTACTTTATTGTTACATGTTCTCCACCTCATGCACTTTCTTAAGCTCTCTCTCTCTCTCGCTCTCTCGTTTTCTCTCTTTTTATCCTTCCCTCTCTGTCTCTCTCCCGCTCTTTCCCCCTTTGGAAATCGATGCAAAATGCTTTATAAAAAACCAATACTCATCTCCCTGTAGCGCCTGCGGTCTTCCTTTCTCATATGGTCTTGCAATTCTTCCAGCTAGAATTTCACCATGCGCCTGCGGGCAAGCACTGTTTTTCATCTGCACTTTTTTTAAAAAGCAATTAAAATGCTGCCCGTTTTTCTTTTCTTTCTGCCTCTCCCAGTCTCTCTCTCTCTCTCTCCATCTTTTCTCTGATACTCTCTCTATATCCTCTTTTCCTCTACATCACTTTATTTTCCTGTTTTCTGTGGGTAAATCAGCAGTTGTGGCCCTGAGCGCCTGAGTGGATGAGTTTCTCTCTCTCACTGTCTCCGTCCATCTCCTTCAGCAGGTGAATCTGTCTCTCAGAGTAAAACTGGAGTGATTGCTGGTTTGGGTTTGGTTTTGTCTAAGTGTGGCAGAGAAAGTTTGAGCATGAGGTTTCATTCAGGCACTTCCTGTCAGCACCTTACAACCTGTGTTGAGGAGAGTTCTCTGTCTACCAGACCCCACAAACACTCTCACTACACGAGTCTGACAATGACACCTGTATTATAACTGTCAGAAACAGATGAGATTCTTTAATTGGAGTGTATTTTGCCTATTTTGTCTTTGAAGTTAACATAAAATCAAAATTGACTATGTTTACTTTGTGAACAATTCATCAGTGCATGTTAATCCAAAGAAAAAATAGTTTTTCTTCATAATCTTTCATAAAAAAACTTGCTCTTCCTCTGAAATGACTTTTCTTTTCCACTGACATCACTAAGGCCAAATAGCTACTGTATATATGGCTCTATTTTCGTGAGTGCGCAAAGCGCAGCGCTACGCGCAAAGACCATGCGCTGCATCTAATTTTCATGAAAGAGCTCATTCTTAGTGCAAGTTGTCATGGGTGGGAGTGTTTGTACTATCCGTGGGTGTATGCGCACAAAATGTGGGTGTACTGTATGGTAATGCATAGCACAATTTGCTATTTTCCTGAGAAATAGGTCATTGTGCTAAGACATTTCAAAAGTTCATGTCCAAACTCTGACAATAACGATATTATGAAACAACAATGTATTATATTTGTGTTAAACTATCTATATGTCATCGTTTATTTTTAAATTATTATGATTATATTTCCAATTGTATTTATGATCTAATTTGTATTGGTATTTTTCCACCTGTTGTCGTAGAGTGATTTTGAAGTCACTGCAAAAAGGGCAGGTGGAAGAAGTTGGAGAGGATAAAAGGTTTGTATTTGGTATTTTTTTTTTTTTTTTTTTACCTCTGTTATTTTGATTATATTTTCATTTAGATTGAAGTGTAATTTGAATGTAGAAATATTTTTGGTTGAATTTTGTTTTGTATCAATAAATGAATTTCGAAGTGAAGTGCATTCCGATACAATCACTGTTAATACTAGCCATGATTTGTGTCAATAGATGAAAATGATTAATAATACTTCAATTCTCTATGATTTAATGAAGCATACATCCAAATTCTGACAAAAACCACAGTTTCCATGTGTGTAAAATAAGCGTGTCACTGTCAGAGAAATATGCCTGACATTCTTTTGTTAATGCACAAAAGAGGTAAATCCATATTTCTATTCTTCTAATTTATTGCATACAATCCATATTTACACTACCAACTTCTTCTGAATATGCTGTCTTTGTTTATATCTCTGGTGCTTGAGGAGATGGACTATATAATAGGACGCAGATGCTACAACTACCGGAGAAGAACCTCAGAATTAAATTGCACTTGACCCAGTCCATTAGCGCTTTGCGCGCATAATTGTGCCAAACCCACTTGCATCTAGACTTAACATATGCTTGCACGAAAATACCAAAACTTCATGGCTATGCCATGAACATCAGACATTGTTTTAACAAACTCACATTCAGGTCTGACTCCATTCTGGTATGAAACACCCACTTTTCATGATTAAATCAACTGCTGAAATAAAGTCAATTTTTTTCTTGTTGAATATCCTGTTTCACTCAGAAACACATCACAGTATGGAATTAAAATGGGTTGCAAATGGAAATTCACCAAATATTTCTGTCCTACAGTGCATTTATCTTTCCATCTATTTGTCATTTATCTATGTCTATCTAGATTCAAGAGTAAAAAACCTTGTAAATCTATCTCGCTTTATTGACGTGGTTAAACGGCTATACATTGCCTAAGCATTAGAACCTAGTAAAGGTACACATTTACAGAAAAATATACATAAAATAAAAGATTTAGACTGTATATTAGGTTTTATCTATCTGTCCGTCTGTCTATTCTACAAGTTCTATTCAACTATGATAACTCCACAGTGTGAAAGATTACCGCACACTCTGGTTACAACACTGTACTGATCTCACCGCATGCTCATTAGCATCCTTTTACATCTGCCCTTATCTTACTGCTCTCTGTCAGAAATACCCCACAGACTGGGCATGAAACTTTCATATGTCCTGTCACTTCTGCACACCGTGCTACAGGCAAACGAATGTTCACACATTAGTTATAGAGCGAGTTTCTCTTCCCGTGCTGCATTATTAACTGATCAATCTATTAAAAGACATCATCAACTTAAACTTCTTTAACTCGACTCTCTTAGCTGTCACCTCGGCCTCTGAGGCGTAAAGCCCCGAGAACGTTTAACTGTCTGTGCGCTGGTGTGTGCGTGCGCTTAATGTTTGTGTCTTTGAATGGGTTTCCCACTTGTCAGTGTGATTAGTTAGTTTGTTGAGTAGTTAAGAGTGTGCGCTAATTTGTGGGGCTGGTCACTCTTTGAAATATAATAATGTAAAATAAAAGTGGGTTACATAAGGCCAGTCATGTGCAGTTAATGAAGAAAAGAGAATCTGCTCAACAGAAAAAGTCGTTCAGATTGTTTTTTTGTTTTTACGATAATAAATATAGTAAACAGTACTATAATTTCTTTATAAAGACTGCTACAGTGGCATAAAAAATTTAGGGATGTCCCGATACCGATATTGTAATCGTGTCCGATACCGCGCTTATGTACTTGTACTCGTGCTCGTAAAAATGCTCCGATACCAAAAACCAATACCATCTGACGCAAGAATGTCATTATGTAAACATTCAGCGCACAAATTAAAAACACGTCTTGTCCTAGTGAGATTATTTAACAGCAAAAGCTGCGATATAATGAGATAAATATATAGTTTGCATGTGCAGCGCTTTAAATGTGAGTGTGAATGTGTGGAGCCGGTGTTGTGCTGACATAAAGACACACTTTTAGAGCTCCTCAACTCATGACAATTCACTTTGTAGTGGGAGGCACATACAGACTAAATATTCATTTAATTAAATATCAGCCTTTTGCTGTTTAATAATCACTATGAGTCATGTAGTGACCGGCTTTTCCAGAGTGGAAAGCTACCAGCATAACATCAGAGCTACTTGGTCATATCAACACAGAAACACTTCAAAATAAAAGCTCAATTTAATTAAGGGAAAAATGGCTGACAGAAATAAATCACTATTGTAAAGTTATTTAAAAATAATAATAATAATAATAAAAAAGGGTCTCGGACTCAGTATCGGTGAGTACCATAAAGAAAGTATCAGTACTCATATTCATTCTCAGAAAAATGGTATCAGGACATCCCTACAAAAAAGTATTTAGACACTTAAGGCACACTTTAATGTCTGAATGTCACTGCATTTGACAACAGTAACAGTTGCAAGTGTCACTGAGAAAGTGTCATTAATTTTAGCACAAGCAAACTTTAAGCATTTCACAAAAAGAAGCATTATAGATTTGACAAATAAAAAACAATAGAAACAGTGTTCAAAATGTAGACAAAAATCGACACTTTCTGTTGTCAAACATTCCTAGAACATGTTCATAGTTAATGTAAAGAACTTCACTTGTGGTTACTCTGCTAGGACACCTGTATGAACTTAAATTCACTAAAATCACCTTGACACCAATTGATTTAAAGTCATTGCAAAAATGGCTGAGAAATGTGCTAAATACAAAAGAATACAAAAAAAAAAGAAAATAATTATTAGAACAAAGTTAACTGTTCAAAACTCAATCATATTTTCAGAAATCTACTTTTTAGTTGTTATATTGTATTTCAGTGACAATAATTAAGATATCAATAATTTACCATCTGATCAAGTAAAATTAAATAACATTCTAAACGGCTCCTTATTCTATAAGTTATTCGACTCTCCCTCTCTCTCTCTCTGTCTCTCTCTCTCTCTCTCTGTTCAGAAATCAGAATTAATCACTCAAAACAAATGATGAAAGCAATGAGAGTGCTCTAGACTTTTTTTATTCAGTCTCTCTCCTAATAAAGTCCCAATTCTGGATGAGATCATGTCACTGCTGTCCACAGTCAAGTTCAGAATAAATCAGACTTCCATCAAAACAGACAATCAGATGCAATGAGAGTAAGATGCCTTCTAATCTATACTAATCAAGGAAAACCTATAATTAAATACCCAATGCACCATCACCATATACTGTATACAGTGGGGTGCAAAAGTCTAAGACCAAAAGTGAAATTTTCTAATGTCATACATATATATATATATTTCAAATTACATGTTATAAGCATGATAATTTGAGTGAAGTTTAATTGAAAGTTGTGATGAATTTGAAAATTTCATTTATTTGGTATGTTTAACGACATCATGCATTCGAGCTGGCATAGACAAGTTTGTGCAAAGCCTGATGATCCATGAATTCCAAGCGTGATTTGAGAATGTTCCAAAGAGCATCTTGTGTGCTTCAATGTAACCTGACTGTATGTACAAAAGAGGTTAACATGCTCAAAGTAACATTTGCTTACATTTGATTGACCTAAAAATATGCAGAATCTTTTTGTCAAAATTCTAAAACTTTGATCATTTCCAGGTTTAAATGAAAAAAAAAAAAACTTTTGAACCCACTGTATACAAATATTTTTTTACCCATTTTTTTTTAAATATTTTTTTAATGATATCTTTTTATTTGAGCAAAGATTTTTATTAGAACAGTTTTAGAAACATCTTAATTAAACAAATATGGCCAAACTAGAGTCAATTACATTTGCCCACCCTAAAAAATAAATAAAAAAAAAGCAAAATTGCACATAAAACATTGGCAACTTCATTGTTATCATTACACTTTGCTGACTTTACACTTCTGAAAGAGGAGAGGAGAGGCCAAGGGTCTTACCGTGAGTCTGGGTATTTGGTGAGGGTCGCGAGGCTGCTGGTGTACATGTGTCCACCCACGTCGATGTGAACGGGCGCGTTGGCTTTGGTGAGCTGTGCCGGGAGCGGAATCCCCTGCGCGGCCAGAGGAGAGACCGGAGACCGGGTCAGAGACAGACGTGACATGCTTCTCCCTTCCTGGAAGCAGACAAACGGGAAAGCCATGGAGCAATGAGGATGTTGATGCGCCTTCACGCTGCGTTAACGTCTCTCCCACCTTAAGCGTCAGTGCAAGTCTTATTAGATCGCTTTCTCATCTGCCCCATCGCATATTTAGCTTACAAATTATTGCCACAGCTCTAATGAAGTATGTTTGCATCTTTTCACTCGTGCAGCCCGAGGGCAGGATACAAGGATGTTTATTAATGCTGCAGAGAGAGCGAGCGAGCGAGAGATGCGAGGTGTTTGCCTCCGGGGATGGGAATGGGAAAAAACCTGCAAGTTTCTAATTAAAGGTCGTGTTATGTGCTAGACGTGATCTCCTCCGACACTTCAGCAACCAATCTGAGCGTTTGGGAAACGAGGGCATTGTGCACGCTCACGTGGAATACCAGGCATCACTTCCAACCACAAATCCCAGTGTTAGTGAACTAAGGTGCCAAATCACTTTAACAACCCTACATTACAAACCGAATCCCTCTCTACCCTCACAAAAAACAGATGTTAATACACTTCCAATGCACAAATGGCAACTGTTAAAGCACTCTCAGTGCAGAACTCACAATTTTTTGTGCATTTTCTCCATGCACAACTCTAAACCAACAGTATGTCCGTACATGAGAAGCAATTAGGGTGAGGTTACGCATTGGCCAAAATCCAGATCTCCAAGAGCCATTTAATTTGAATCAAAGAGCATCCGCACACTGACCTGACATCAGCATATGGACTTCAGCTCTACTGTACTGCCATCAAAAGGGAAGAATACTTTTATTTGCCTCCTGAATTTAACTTAGCAATGAATCAATGATACAAGTTAGCTTTTTTTTAACTGCTCACAAGTGTCCAAACTTAAAGGCGTGTTTATACAAGTCCATACTTCTTTACCTCACCATACCCGGATCACGCAGGGCCACATCTGTTTGATGGAAATCCGACTTAACATATTCCAGTTGTCATAAGAAAGACTGCTCCATTGTGAACGCAGAGTTCAAAGGGATTACAAGGACAAGTTCTTCCATGCAGTGGCCCATTTGTGCGCCTGCAATTTTAACCATACATGGTAAACAGGAGGCAGTTGTCCATGGCTGCATTCAGCTCCAGTGCTTGAGGCAATGCGCTTGAGGCAGACGGCAGAATTTTCCAGGGTGTTGCCACATGCCTTCAGCAGTAATGCTCATTTAATACACAAGCAAGACGATACATTACAGATCCCACTAGAGAAAAAAAAAGACTCAAGAAGATTTGGCATATAAAGCTCATCTCCTACAGCCACAGGGCATTGTAACCAAAAGCCCAGATATTAATGCTGGGGGAATATAGTGCATCAGCCTCTCTCTCTCTCTCTGTGTGTGTGTGTGTCTCTCTCTCTCTCTTTCTCTCTCTCTCTCTGTGTGTGTGTGTGTCTCTCTCTCTCTTTCTCTCTCTCTCTCTCTCTCTCTCTCTGTGTGTGTCTCTCTTTCTCTCAATAGGAAGGTCCAGGTAAAAGTATACTATTACACTGTTAAAGTCACAGGAAACGCCGGTCCACCCCAGCTAGCAAATTAATGTTCTTAAAACATTTTCCAAATGTTACAGTGTGGTTGTGGGAACATGAAAACGTTAGTAGAACGTTATTTAAGGTTAATAACGTTATAAGGATGTTCCATTAATGTTGTATTTACAACATTTGTTCCCAACCTTTAAATAATGTTAGCCAAAGTTGTTGGAAAGTTCCCTGTTATGTGGGACATTAGTAGAGAATTATTCTTTAATAGGAAGAAATAAATCTAAACAAACTCAGTGTCAACGACCCCAAATATCTCCATGGCCTACAATGGCTAACAATTTTTGGTTCCCATTAGCGTTCTGGAAACTTTTATAGTTGTTGCACAGTTAGCTTAACATCAGTTATCTAACAGACTTTTTACATAATAAACTAACAGTTTGTGATATTTTTTTTTTATATATGTAAATCTATAATAAAATGATAAACGTTTTGTCGAACTTCCGCCTGGTAGGCTACAATGGAAAGCGCGGGAGCAGCTGTTGCTATGGTTACCTCAGAAAAACTCGAACTATTTAAAATCGACTAAGTAGCGCACAGTAACTTGTAATGTTACTTTCATCATTGCTGAACCCCGTTGAAAAGTAGACTATATATAGGCCTTCACACTTAATGTAAAGACCTTTCCACACACCTGCACCTTTTGTTTTTTTTTCTTTGGGGGTTCAAGGCTTATAGGGTCAAACCCCGCACCCTGGTTATGAAAAACCTCCCTAAAACAATCTCGGAATTTTTGTTTATACTTATATTATTTATATATATAAAAAAACAAACCCTATGCTAACGTTAGGGGAACGTTCTGTATTTACTTGATGGTGCTAGTATCCACAAGACATCAAACTTTGGGACACGTAGCAGTCATTAGATTATTTTCATTAAAAAATAAAACTATTTATTCCCTAGTTATCCTTTAAAACTCCCAAAGACTCTTAGTAACCTGGCAGAAAGCCTTTTAAAACAGCTAGTTTTCAACATTTAAAGTGATTTCGGTCAAAATTACATTTATTGTGGCAAATATGGAGAGAAGAAAACTGCAGGTTAGCGTAGAAATGTATGGAAATGTTCATGACGGAATCCATACTAGAGAAATGTTACAGTTTTGCTCTCTGGAACAGTTTTTAGGTCGGTGCCCTACGGGTTAAAACTTAAATTCAGATCATTTCACAATATGGCGTCGTCCTCATCGCTATAAACCCGCAGGTATGAGACATATACTCATAATAACACGCATATCTCGATGCCTAGAGGCGTTTAATAACGTTACAGAATCATTAGACCTTAAAATATCACACACACGACATAATGCGTAAAAAGCGGCGGAGCGTTTTCAATACGCGCCGCGTTTTTGGTCTATAGCATTCATTCAAAAACACAAATCACCAATAATGCATGAATCATCTACTCTACATTTAGATTATATTCCATTTGAAATTGTACCGTTTCAAACATCGTAGGTCTCCGAATCGCGATCCGAGTCCGGTTCAATCGGCTCCCAGATGAAGGATTGCGTTCCTCTGTCTCTCTCTCTCCCTCTCTTTCAAGTTTCTATCCAATATACGATCCAGCCTATCTATTATCTTCCTGTCCAGAGTGAAAATCCCTTCAAACAGCATTAAACAACATGTCATAGATGCACTGGAAAGGGTCGCTGTGACTTTAAAGCTCTATAATAAGATGCTTTTGTCTGGACGCGTTCTGAGCTCAAGCGCAAAAGCGCACAGGACTGTTCCTTACCTTCTCCGGGAGACCAGATCGCTCCTTCCCCCTCTAGATCTTCTTATTTCTTAATACTCAGATTCTGCTGCGTATATCAGCCTCTTGACTTTCTTTTTTGGCCAAAATGAAACTGCTGCTTTGCTTATGGCCAGACGAAAGACAATAATCCGTCTGTAAATCACAGAGCACAGCCGAAAGAAGAATTCTCGCTCCGGGCTGCGCAAACGCCTCTGGGGCCACAGGATTAGAGGACAATTAACTCAAGCCCGACCAGACTCATCTGAACTGATGAAAACCTGATATCCCCTCCTCGATTACTCGTAATCATTTACTGTTGTGCTCTTTTCGTATTTTCCGCCAAAGTAAAAAACAAAATAGCCGGTGAGGGTTTAAAGTTCATCGTATAACGGTTTACGCATCAGGCAAGTGTCATCACGCCGTTCCAGAGACTTTTGGAGAAGCAGAAAAGGCTGATTTTAATCTCTGTCATTTCGTCTGATGTAATATTCCCTCAGGCGCTTTCACAGAGGCAACACATTTTCCTTCTCCGAATCAGTTAGTCTCTCTAAAGCACGAGGCGCATTTGAACTAGTTGATAAAGTGGCAATAAAAGCATATTCTTTTCTTCTATAGCCTAAACAAAATTCTAGATCTATATCCTTGTGGTGTTCAATCCTCACTCCCTCTCTTTCCTTGTAATGCCAAATTTCCTGGAGGCCATTAAAAGCAAATGACGTCTAAGGACATGCATTCATTGTGCGCCCTCACAGCCTTTGCCCGCAGCCATATGCGCCATTTCAATTATTGCGCACGGCTAGATGGAGCTGTCTGCCGCCAAGATTTCCCATGCAAACAGGAGGGGAGGCTCACAGAACCTCAGTTTTAAATCACAGGAACGGAATGTTACAGTACATTTTAATTTCTTTACTACAGACAAACACAAGACAGTTGCGTTGGCCATTATCTGTGCCAAAATGTGCATAACTTCCCCCTTCTCCCCGTGCAGGTGCGCGCATGGGCTAGCTGATTAGCCTATTTATCCGAATGTTTGTTTATTTGCGTGTAAATAACTGAATAATTGATGTTGCGCTGAGACCTGTAATTACCGTATATCTCGTAAGCAAGACGGATGCTGTCGGAGTATTTTCGTGATGTATGGCGCCCACCAGTGTGAGTTTGGAGAAACAACAACGAGAGAGACTTCTAGCTGTATCCCAAGCAGAGGAACAGAATAGAATAGAATAGAATAGAATGTAGAAGGTATGGCAACTAGAAAAGATAATTCTGTCTGTTTTCCAACCTAGAAAGCTATAATAGAATAGAGTAGAATAGAATTAGAAGGAATGGCAACCAAAGACAGTTCTGGCTTTTTTTTTCCAACCTGGAAAGCTAGAATAAAATAGAATGTAGAAGATATGGCAACTAGAAAAATCAATTCTGTCTGTTTTCCATCCCAGAAACTTATAATAGAATAGACTAGAATTAGAAGGTATGGGAACCAAAAACAATTCTGGCTTTTTACCTACCTGGAAAGCTATAATAGAGTAGAATAGAATTAGAAGGAATGGCAACCAAAGACAGTTCTGGCTTTTTTTTTTTTTTCCAACCTGGAAAGCTAGAATAAAATAGAATATAGAAGGTAAGGCAACCAGAAAAGACAATACTGTCTGTTTTCCAACCTGGAAAGCTAGAATAGAATAGAATAGAATAGAATTAGAAGAAATGGCAACCAGTAAAGACAATTCTGCCTGTTTTCCAACCTGGAAAGCTAGAATAGAATAGAATAGAATGTAGTAGGTAAGACAACCAGAAATGACAATACTGTCTGTTTTCCAACATGGAAATCTATAATAGAATAGAATAGAATAGAATTAGAAGAAATGGCAACCAGTAAAGACAATTCTGCCTGTTTTCCAACCTGGAAAACTATAATAGAATAGAATAGAATAGAATGGAATGTAGAAGGTAAGGCAACCAGAAAAGACAATACTGTCTGTTTTCCAACCTGGAAAGCTATAATAGAATAGAATAAAACAGAATGTAGAAGGTATGGCAGCCATAAAAAAAAAAAAATTCTGTCTGTTTTCCAACCTGGAAAACTATAATAGAATAGAATAGAATAGAATGTAGAAGGTATGGCAACCATAAAAAAACAATTCTGTCTGTTTTCCAACCTGGAAAGCTAAAATAGAATAGAATAGAATAGAATGTAGAAGGTATGGCAACCATAAAAAACAATTCTGTCAGTTTTCCAACCTGGAAAGCTAGAATAGAATAGAATAGAATAGAATGTAGAAGGTAAGACAACCAGAAAAGACAATACTGTCTGTTTTCCAACATGGAAATCTATAATAGAATAGAATAGAATAGAATTAGAAGAAATGGCAACCCGTAAAGACAATTCTGCCTGTCTTCCAACCTGGAAAACTATAATAGAATAGAATAGAATAGAATGTAGAAGGTAAGGCAACTATAAAAGACAATACTGTCTGTTTTCCAACCTGGAAAGCTATAATAGAATAGAATAGAATAGAATAGAATGTAGAAGGTATGGCAACCATAAAAAACAATTCTGTCTGGTTTCCAACCTGGAAAGCTATAACAGAATAGAATAGAATAGAATAGAATAGAATAGAATGTAGAAGGTATGGCAACCATAAAAAAACAATTCTGTCTGTTTTCCAACCTGGAAAGCTATTATAGAATAGAATAGAATAGAATGTAGAAGGTAAGGCAACCAGAAAAGACAATACTGTCTGTTTTCCAACCTGGAAAGCTATAATAGAATAGAATAGAATAGAATAGAATAGAATGTAGAATGTAAGGCAACCAGAAAAGACAATACTGTCTGTTTTCCAACATGGAAAGCTATAATAGAATAGAATAGAATAGAATGTAGAAGGTATGGCAACCATAAAAAAACAATTCTGTCTGTTTTCCAACCTGGAAAACTAGAATAGAATAGAATGTAGAAGGTATGGCAACCATAAAAATCAATTCTGTCTGTTTTCCAACCTGGAAAGATAGAATAGAATAGAATAGAATAGAATAGAATAGAATGTAGAAGGTATGGCAGCCAGAAAAGACAATACTGTCTGTTTTCCAACCTGGAAAGATGGAATAGAATAGAATAGAATAGAATGTAGAAGGTAAGGCAACCATAAAAAAAAAACAAACAAACAATTCTGTCTGTTTTCCAACCTGGAAAGATAGAATAGAATAGAATAGAATGTAGAAGGTATGGCAGCCAGAAAAGACAATACTGTCTGTTTTCCAACATGGAAAGCTATAATAGAATAGAATAGAATAGAATATAGAAGGTATGGCAACCATAAAAACAATTCTGTCTGTTTTCCAACCTGGAAAGCTAGAACAAAATAGAATAGAATAGCTACTTTACAGGTAGGACAACTACTGCTTAATTGATTAAAAAAAAAAAAAAAAAAAAAGGAAACCTGAGCCATCCTCCAGGTATCAGCCCCCCACCAACCTACACACACACACACACAACAGATAAAGCCCCTCCTGGTTGCCCCAGCACAGCAGAACAAAACTCGCCCTGCAGCAAGAATTTGTGTTCCTCAGGACATACAAACCAGAGAGGAAGACTGTTCCGTTATTAATATAATAACCCTGCAGTATGTTCAATTGCACTAGTATGCAGAAGATGTTGTAAATTTAAAGATTTAAACAGCTAACAAAGTGGCCCTAGGTGTTTTAGATGCCTTCAGTTAATTACTTTGATTTATGGATTTTACCACGGTGTCTGTGAGAGGAAAAAGATGGGTGGGTCAGATTCAATGTTATGATACACACTGAACTCTACATACTGTGTTTGACTGGTGACACTACTGATATCCAAAAAAGATACTATTATGGACCACACTGGAAATCTGGGATCTGTAAATAAAAAAGTTTTAGGATGTTGAGAACATAACATAAAACAAAGAAATGTTTAAAGGAATATTCCGGGTTCAATACAAGTTAGGCTCAACAGACAGCATTTGTGGCATAAAACTGATTACCACAAAAAATAATTTTGAAATGTCCCTCCTTATATATATATATATATATATATATATATATATATATATATATATATATATATATATATATATACGCAAGGTATAAGCGAGGTTGTGGTGGTAAGAGGCATTTACATTTGAAGTGAATGGGGCCAATCTTTATTGGGAGGGATTATAGGCAGAAATGTGAAACTTATAATTTTTTAAAAGCACTAACATTAATTCTTCTCTTAAAACGTGTGTTTTATTTAAGCAAAGTTGCTTAAATCATTGTTTTAACAGTTGTTTTAGGTTTTACAGCATTACGTCATCATGGCAACGAAGTTGTAAAATTGGATACAAGATTACACAGAAAAGGTTACATTCAATTTTGTCACACTAAAATCATGTTATGTTCAGGGTTGGGAGGGTTACTTTTGAAATGTATTCCACTACAGATTACAGAATACATGCTGTAAAATGTCATTTGTAACATATTCCGTTAGATTACTCAAGGTCAGTAACGTATTCTAAATACTTTGGATTACTTCTTCAGCACTGGTAGATTTTTTCACTTGTTTTGACTATAAAAACTCTGCCAGTACAGTAAGACAAAATACACATGTTAAAAATACATTCTCTGAAAAACATAAATATCTTATGCAGTGTTGTTTCTAAAACAAGATAAATCAAATTGATCTCGTTTTAAAGATTTTTAGGTATTTTTACAGGAAAACAATACAAAAATTATTATCAAGAATATGATTTTTGCCCTAATATCAAAGGTCTTACTAGGAAAAAATAAATTATGATCCAACATGAATTTTCTTAATAAAAAAATATGATCGTGTCTGGTATCACGTGCATGTAAAATTGCTAGAAATAGCATTTTAGTTTAGCATAAAGCTGACAATTTACATAACGTTTATTTCTATTTCTTGTGCTCCAAACTTACTTCAAACGTACTTCTCTGTCTGCTCGTATGAATGTAACACATCATAAGAAAGTGTTTCACCGCTGTTCAAATGCACTTTGGATTGCATCATTTATTTGTATAAATGTTTTCCATCTGAAAGGACTAAATATTAAATGAAACAAATGATAATAAAATGCAAAGTAATCTCTTCATTAATCAAAATACTTTTTGAATGTAACTGTATTCTAATTACCAATGATTTAAATTGTAACTGTAGTGGAATACACTTACTTATATTTTGCATTTTAAATACGTAATCCCGTTACATGTATTCCGTTACTCCCCAACCCTGGTTATGTTATGGCTATACTTTTGAAACGGTGAGTATTTTAACGTTTACGAATTGGCCCCATTCACTTCCATTGTAAGTGCCTCACTGTAACCCAAAATTGTGCTTTTTTTAAAGAAACATAGGGACAAGCCGAAATTTATTTTTGTGGTAAATCAACATTATGTCACAAATGCTGTCAATAAAGCTTAACTTGTATTGAACCCAACATATTAGTTTAAGATTCAGCACTATTTCTAGGTGTAGGTAATCAAATAAGCAAATTTGTAGTATTGATTATGTTAACACCTTTGTACAAAAGCTCAGATTTCTTTCCTTCGATCGAAGCACATGCTCTGGAACATTCTCAAACCATGCTGGATAACATGGATCAATAGATTTTGTACATGTCAACTCGAGTGCATGCTGTCATTAAAGCGAAAGGGGATATACCAAATACTAAGTGTTAAATTCATGTACATTTTACAAAGAAACTTGATTCAAATTAAATTGTTATGCTGATAAAATTATTTGTAATTAACACTTTTGTATTAAATTAGAAAAGAAAGTAAAATAGATGCATTTTCATTATTGATCAGACTATATACATGTACATGAATAGCATGTTAAATTTCAAATTCAGAAGGGCAGAGTTTAGATTCTACAAACATGTTAATAAAAACAAGAGTTGTGTAAAATATCTTTTGATTGGATTTCTTTTCAGATCACTTATGGATTTCCATCCAACATTTGTATTGGAAATTATGGAATTTTGATGCTTTTACAAGTTTTGATTGAACTGTGCTATTTATAAAAAAATGTGAATCTGATCATCGAACTAAAAGACTGATTCTTCTTTGCACAGTTTACGAATGGTGGAGGATCTGGCAGAAAGTGTGTATGTTGGAATTTGAATGTCTCCCAAATAGATTTTAAGAAGTCTATAGGAGAGTCAAGAGCAGAATTCTTAAACTTCACTCAATGTTTTTAATCATTCAACAAACTTCTTGTGGTTTGTTGGATACGTTTTGCTGGAAAAGTGTGCTTGTTTTTTTCTCTTTAAAATAAATGACACTAGCTTTATTATTATCTAATGCAATGACATTCAGAAATAGGTGAGGCCGTGTTTTGTGTCCAAATACCATGGGGCCATACTATAAACACACTCATGCAATAACCACACTCATTTCTTCTACGCTGCTTTCACGCAACAAGAATTCCATAAATAAGTTTACACACACAAACACTCATACTCCCCTTTACTGGAAAGTTATAAACTGAGGGTTTTTAAGGTCTCTTAGTAACCTGTAAGACCTGTACTCACTAATTAGCTCAAACCACATCAATTAGCACAGAAGTGGGTTGTACCAAAGTCCCTTTAAAGGTGCGTTCACAATTAGAAGGCATGGGTGGATACTGAGTGCGTGTGAAACCATCAAAAAACAAATTGCCAAGCCTCTTTTTAATGCTGCACTTCTGGCTCTGGGTGAGTGAATTTAAAAAGAAGCTCACTGCTAAAATTAAATCCTCGTCCATTGTGAAAATTTAGTGTAGCTTTGAACAAAGCACTGCCTACACAGAGGTCACTGCCAAACCAAGCAACTTCCTTTTGGTCAAGGGGCGAATTTGCCTGTCAAAGTTTTCCTAACTTAAAATCCACATGGGGAAATTCTTCTCTACCAGAAGTTTATCGTGCGGAATTCACAATTGTGTAGATTCCCATTGAGATGACTGTATTTTGCCATGCAAGTTGGCTCTGCGGCCATCTTTGTAACCTCTCCAGGCCAGACTGAACTCAGTGTAATCGAAATCAGAAGGTTGACTTTTCTTTAGCTGAAATTGGTCTGTGCTTACCGAAGTTCGAAACACTGCCCCCAGTGGCCAAAGCGGTGTGTGTGTTGTAGGGCGATTACTTGCAGAGGCCTGTACCATGAAGGTCACTGAATGAACTCAGGGTTTCAGGATTGGTTTCAGGTTGACAAATTCCATGGTACCATGATGCAGCTCAGCAACTTTCTCTGTCAACTCATGCTTCGATCCTGACTTTAAGATTAGATTATGCGCTCGTACACATGAATGAGTGACGTTTGCAGCGCACAACCAATCGTGCGAGAGAATGCGATTCACTTCTCACTAGAGGATTTACCTCTCTGCTGAAAGCTGATGATTATGAAAATAAGAATTAAATTCATTTGAACTGTGCCCAAGACATTGTTTTAAAAATGTAAAAAAAAAAATGTAAATGCATCTAAACTTCTCAAGATTTTAGCATGAAATCATGAAGACTTAAAACACATGATTTACACAGTACAAGGGATAACTGTAAAATTATGAAGCAATTTAAGACATTTACACAACAAGAATAAACAGCGGCTGCTATAAGAGCTCAAGAGGACTGCTGCAAACTAATTCTTAATGTGATAAAAAATATAAAACAGCTGGTATATCAATGCATAAGTGAATTCACATAGGCCCACAAAAAGAACACACAGGCTTATTAATATTTAAAACTTACATTTATTTGAAATATAAAAGCTTTTATATTTATTTGAATTGAAAACTTTATATATCATTCAAAACTATTACAAATAAATATAGACTACTACTGATTACAAAACAAATAGGGGCAATAAAGATTAATATTCTCCCTAAATGTATTTTCCTTTTTCAAAATCTACCAGCTAGTATACCAAAAAGTGTTTTTAGATAATGGAACAAACTACTTTGTAAATATATATGGGATAATAGGAAACCTAGAATTAGTCTTAAAATTCTTAACGTGTTAAAGTGTGCTTGAAGAGACACAGGGGAGTGACTTGATTGCATCAGGGATGTCATTTTACTCAGAGCTGATTGGTTCAGCATCTGTTAGTGATCTGTAATCCAGAGCGAAACCTGCTACAGAGCAGGTTAGCCATGTAGCGTAAGTTGATATGGCAATGAACACCGCTAAATGCTGATTAACTTTCATGGTACCTAAAACCTGGGGTTGAGGCAAACTAAACTAAAACTTACCTGGCTAGCCACCAAAACTGGCTTCATGGTACAGGCCTCAGGTTTTAACGCAGGATCCGAACCCAGGTCTCTCGTGCTGTTGATGCAATGCGCTTCCAGTAGCGCCACAATGGACGCTTGAGCTGATGCAAAAATGTCTGATAAGAGAAGGCGCTTGTCAGTGAGTCGGCATATTTCCAATCCTAGGGTATTGGAACTCTCAGGAATAACATGTTGACTTCCCGTGTGATCATGTTGTCCCACCAGTGAATTTCCTCAGGGGAAGAGCCATGTATATTCATAAAGAAAGCCATATCTGATTGGATGAATCAGTAATATTCAGCATGAAAGAGCTATCTGTTTAGTCTGAGAAACTATAACCCTAGCCCTAATCCTAACCTAAACCACCCAGGTAGGCCTAGTGCTTTGAGTCTTAAGGCTGCATCATACTTCATGCAAGTACGCAAACGCAGATGCGAGCACTTGGCCAGCGCATGGTTCCTTTGTACATACATTACGTACAATACTCTTGCGTTGCTCTAGTGGTTACGAACTTCAGACCACAAGAAGGCAATAGATTTTTTAGGTGTGACCACGAAACCGGTGCTGTGTCCGAAACCTGTATTTTATAGATCCATGTCCGAAACCAGGAAAATGCTGCCTTCAGAGGCAGGATGAAAATAAGGTGCTTTTCAAACTGTTCGGACACCAGTTCCTTAGAGTTCCATTAATTCAAACCGGCTGTCAGTTAAGCCATTAACTGATTAGGCAGCAAGTCAGTTGCCTACGTTTTTGGATGCAGCCCGGTTGTGGTAGATTAGACGATAGTTGAGGAGTGGGGAGAGTCACAGAGAAAAAACAAGATCGTTTGAATGGACTGGGGACAAAAAGTCATATATATTTTTTGAAAATATTCAACTCAAATTGCTGTCCGAGTCTGCCATGACAGTTGTTGATTGAAAGAAGAAAATCCGCTCTAGCGCCCCTTGCAGCAACGCTGATAATGCAGCACGTACTTTCGTTGTGTTATGAATTGAGCACTGACACGTTTCCCAACGCAACGACGCGTGAAATCGCCTTCGCTCCCCACGAGCATCAGTGAGCCATGGGTGCCCATGACCCTGTTGCCGGTTCACCGGTTGTCCTTCCTTGGACCACTTTTGGTAGGTACTAACCACTACATACCCCAAAAGACCTGCCGTTTTGGAGATGCTCTGACCCAGTTGTCTAGCCATCACAATTTAGCCCTTGTCAAAGTCGCTCAGATCCTTACGCTTGCCCATTTTTCCTGCTTCCAACACATGAAATTCAAGAACTGACTGTTCACTTGCTGCCTAATATATCCCACCCCTTAACAGGTGCCATTGTAACGAAACAATAAATGTTATTCATTTCACCTGTCAGCAGGCCTGGCTCCAGCTCTAAGATGTAAGGTGGGCCATAGGACCCTCCAGGTGGGCCGAACAGTTGGAGGAGTGGGTGTAGGTGTAGTTCTCAAGGTGGGCCAAGTTCATGATTGGGTGGGCCAGGTCCCCCGTGGAGCTGGGCCTGCCTGTCAGTGGTTTTAATGTTGTGGCTTATTAGTGTATTTCAAATCCGCAATAAAACATGACAACAATTTTTAGGCTGGTCCAGCTAATGAGCATGCACATTCTCAAGTTAAGTGACAATGTCGATATTAACAAGGTGATTAACTCTTTTAGCTGTAAGGTGGGACTACACTCACCATATTTAGTGTTACAATTTCCCCCTTTCATATCTATTCGAGTGGGCTGTCTTCTTCCCTTGTATTGTCTCAGGTTGTACATACCAAACATCACCAGAAGAGGGAAATAGAGAGAAAGAGAGAAAAATAGTGTTCCAAAACAGAAATAAAAACACCTGTCAAATGGAGCAGTGATATCACCCTTCATTAAGTTGCAGGACCAATGTAAACAGTGAGATATATTACTATAATTACTGATCTTGGTTAGTTCAGTAGAACAATTTTGCACAAACAAAGCTAGGAAACAATTCCGTAAGATATTCTACCTTCGTGATTCATGTTTTAAATGGTGTCAGTGTTTCCAGTTTCCAGTTGCAAAAATAATAATTTATGTAGCTGTCAACAGAACACAACAACAATGTTAGGACACACACACACACACACACACACACACACACACACAAAACTACATTGAAAAGCATTTATTGACTTGCCATGGTACGCCATAGCAGACATGTTGTACACATTGTCATTTTTTCTCATTGAATATCCTGTTTCTCTCAGAAATATGTCACATTTTGTAAGTAAAATGGTTTCATGATAACTTCAGTGGCGGAGTATAATGCAGCCAGTGCGTTTTCTAATCATTCCTGAAGTTCGTGTGTGCTGAGATTGTTTGTGTGTCTCTGTCACTGTTGGAATTTTGCATTTGCTCTGAAACCATCTCAATCATGTGTGTTTTAAGAGAGAGACAAAGGCCATGCCTTGGGCATATCTTTCCATCCTTGTATATTTTTCAGCTAATCCCCCACCCTTTCCACCTCCTTTATCTCAAGCTTTTCCTCCCGGTCTCTGTTCCCTCAGGCATATGAAGGTTGACGTCTGAGCGAGAGGCGGATTTACTCTGCCAGAGGCCTCAGAGTTTCCCTTCACTTACTGTCTGTTCACAAATGCACTTTACTTAGAGCAAAAAAAAAAAAAAAAAAGAAAAAAAACTCTCCTTTCTTTCTTTCTTTGTTTCTTGCTAAAAGCATATTCAGAAGACATTAAGTGAAGAATACTCAAATGACACCTGACCTACTCAAATGGCCAACTGCATCTCCTAAATAAATGTAATTAAATTGAATTATGCAGTTGTTTAACAATACCAGTGTCAATTATTTTCATGGTTGTTAATAGCATGTCTTTCATACTGGTCACAGGACAATACCAACATTTCTGGATGAAGTATGTAAGGCAATATATTCATACTTCACACCTGCATACCTAAAGAATGTACTTTATTAATGGCCGAGAAGTTCTTCATCAAATTCAGTAGGCTACATACTTTCAAAATATGGGAATTCTGATGCAGCTGTATCTCATTGTCTCTCTCAGTCTCTCTGGCCGTGGGCATGTCTCTGATAACTGCTGTCTGATTGGCTCTTTAAGAGTTCCTTGTTCTAAAAGCAATTCTCTGGACTCCAGTATTAATTTAGTGCTGTAAGGGAGACCCATCTATCCTAACCAGGATTGTTCTGTCCTGCGGTCTGATGGGGACATTTCTGCCCCCGACAGCAGCTTGTCGCAGTGACTGATGGGACTAGAGGAAGTCCAAACCTCCCAGAGAGAGATGCCCCAATGAAAGAGCCTTTCTTTATGAACAAAAAACTTACCAAAAATACTAAGGTACTACCATGTTTTATTTATTCATTTATTTATTTTGACAAATCCTGCTAAAAAAATGCATCTTAAAACAACCTAAAATGGTTTTCTGGTCTTAGCTGGTTTAGCTGGGAGATAACCTTAGGCTGGCATACATAATATTGTTTTTTTTTTTTTGGACATAAAAAAGCTTGTGCTAGCAACGACACCTATTTCAGTGATACCTGTCAATAAGGGACATTTGTTCATGCTATTAAAAAAAACAACTTGTAATGAACTAGAATGATTGTATGTAACGCATTCTGCTCAATATCCCGAAAACCAACAGGTTGTAGTCCAAAAACCCTGAAGAAAGTTCGCATTTTCGAGCCATGGGTTCACTTGGGATTTTCCAATAAGTTTTTATAATGGCAGTTTTGGATTTACGAGTAAAATAAGGTCTGTGGTAAAACTTACTTGAAGATACTTGGACGTTTTGTTCTACAACATAACTTACACACAGTCATCCCTCAAACGTGATTTTTGAAGCCGCATTGAAGCAACATACTTTAAAGTTTGCGGGATGACTGTTTATTTTAGGTTGTAGAAAAAGTATCTTCAAGTAATTAAAAAAAAATAATATATATATATATATATATATATATATATATATATATATATATTTTTTTTTTATTACATTTTTTTTACCACAGACCTTATTTTACTCATAAATCTAAAACTGCCATTATAAAAACCCATAAGAAAATCCAGAGGGAACACATGGCTCGAAAATAGGCCTTTTTCACAGACTGTGATGATGTGTTTCCAACTTATTTAGCAGTGTAAATCTAGCTAACTTTTTTATATGATAATTTTTTTTTAAATATTGTATGTAAGTTTATATCTTTATGCTTTGTGTTATATTACCCTGGAATTAGTTTTAAAAAATGAATTAGCATGGCTGCGAGGGGGTTTCTATTACAGCCGCTGAGAGAGTGACAGTAAATTTGGCATCTTTGCTACAGTGCATCATTGCACTTGTTTAACCCTTGAGTCACAGGCATTCACTGAAAAAAAAGAAAAGTTTTTCTCTTCCATGAGGATAATGACAAAAATGCAGCAACTCAAAGCACAATGCATGCATTGATGTTCATAAATTACATATATTGTGGTTTTAAAGAGGTCAGTTTTCAATTTAAAGTGATCAAATGTGGATTTACTACCTACAAATCTAACAACATTTGGGGATAAACCTGACACCAGAATTAAGCTAAATCTGACAAAACCTCTCTTTGGGGATGTCCTCAATAGAAAAAATTATTAATAAGGTTTTATTCTAAAAAGAAAAAGAGAAAGAAAAAAAAATGGTTTGGTTAAGTCTAGTATTTTATTTATTTGTATTTATTTATTTGAATTAACCACAGTTTAAATCCTGTTCATTATTGTTATATAATTATTTAAGTTTCCTTAAACAATACATGTACTTAATGCTTTGACATCACTGTAATAAACATAAACCAATAAAGCAGTTGAAATAATAAATAAAAAAAAATAATAATTCAAAAAACAAAAAACAAAAACATTGAATATGGTATGTCCTCATTTAGAAAGGTTAGTGAACGTGTTTGTGTAATATATTTATATTATAAGACATTTTCTCTTATATGAATATTCCATACATTCAATACAAGTTAAGCTCAATCGACAGCATAATGGCATAATATTTACTAGCGCAAAAACATGTTTGACTCATCCCTCCTTTTCTTAAAAAAAAAAGCCAAAAAAAAAAAAAAGCCAAAAAAAAAAAAAAAAAAAGCCAAAAATCGAAGTTACAGTGAGGCACTTACAATGGAAGTGAATTGGAGGGTTTAAAGGCACAAATGTAAAGCTTATAATTTAATTAAATAAGTACTTACATTAATTCTTCTGTTAAAAATGTATTATTGAGCTGTAAAGTTGTTTAAATCATAATTTTCAAAGTTTAGTTTGTTGACATTACATCGTTATGACAAAGAAATTGTAAAATTGGCTATAACTTTACACTGAAAAGGTGAGTAAGTGATTTTATCACACTAAAATTATGTTAACACACATATTGTTTATGTTTTGTGGCTATACGTTTGAAACAGTGAGTATTTTAATGGATTGGCCCCATTCCCATTGTAAATGCCTTACTGGAACCCAGATTTTTGCTTTTTTAAAGAAAATGAGGGGCAAGTCTTTTTTTTTTCTTTTTTTTGGGGGGGCGGGATTTCCTACCTTTTCTCTCCAATTTGGAATATCCAATTCCCAATGCACTCTAAGTCCTCATGGTGGCGTAGTAACACCTCAATCTGGGTGGCGGAGGATGAATCTCAGTTGCCTCCGCGTCTGCGACCGTCAGTCCGCGCATCTTATCACGTGGCTTGTTGAGCGCGTTACCGCGGAGGCTTCACGCTATTCTCCACGGCATCCATGCACAACTCACCACGCGCCCCACCGAGAGCGAGAACCACACATTACAGTGACCTCGAGGAGGTTACCCCATGTGACTCTACCCTCCCTAGCAACTGGGCCAATTTGGTTGCTTAGGAGACCTGGCTGGAGTGAGGGGCAAGTCTTAATAAATGTTTGTGGTCATCAATATTATGCCATAAATGCTGTCGATTAAGCTTAACTTGTATTGAACCCGGAATATTCCTTTATGTGTTAATTCATACTCCAGAGAAAGTTACTCCAGAATGGAATCTAGTTGTTTTCACTAGACAGAAGACATAACAGAATCAGACTGCTGGGCATCATGACTCTTCAGTGGGACACTTCACCCCCTGGCACCATCTCTGCTCCGTCTCTCCATGTCTCTGTTCGTCTCATTACTGGCAGAAAGTTTTTCATGCAGCACTTGAGTTTGAATTCAGTGTGGCTTTGAGCCCTCCAGCAGTAAATGAGCTCTTACTCTCTCTCTGTCTGTCTTTCTCTCTTACATCAGGGCAGATAGTCGTCCATCTAATCAGTGATGTGTGTCTTGTGTTATCTTAAGTAAGTTTGGTGTGAATTTTAGCTGTGGTGTCTTGACTCAAGCTGCTGAAATGAGCTCAAGGCATTTACTCAGATATAGTAATAGTTCACACAAAAAATGAAAATTCTGTTATTATTATCTCGCCGCCATGTCATTCCAAACCCATACTTGTATGTAGTGATCATGCCTGTCAAGCTCCATAAAGGGAGGGGGGGTCAGAGTTTATTTCACCATACTCATCCATTCTTCATTCTGTTCGCTTGCTATTAGGGAGAGAATCTGTTATGTATATATTGTATTTGAATGATGCCTTGCATCATAAAATATCTCAAATGGTTTGAAGAGTAATTAATCCAATTAAATGCATTCTCAGCCTTGTTTATATGCAGCAAGATGTGTCAGTATCCTCAGGATCTGTTGTGGTTTACTTACAGATTCAAGTTACAAGACACCATAATCATCTAAAGCAGCTGTTGTCAAATCATCAAGTGTGGTGAATGTCTCAAACATGCGGGGCATTGTGCAGTGTTAGTAAAACCTTATCCAAAATGCTTTGTTGTGTCTTGAACTTAATATTTAATTGGTATAATGTAACACTATATGATGATTATAACTGAGAAATGTCTAAAAATTGTTCTGAGTGAAATTGAATAAACAGGACATTTGACAGCATTTTACCATTATTCTTCCTTGAATTTCAGAAGGTAATTACTTTTAAATCATTACTGCACATTTCTATATGGTATAACACCAAAGGCGTTTATATTTCCTTTATGCATTTAGAAGATGTTTTTATCCGAAGCAACTTACAATGCAGGCTCTTTTGGGTAAAAGAAAGTTCCATGAAATTTTAATTTCTTTGGTAAAAATTCAATGCACTCCAAAAGTGTGGTTGCAGATGTAGAGTTTTTCCTTGATCTGTCCAGAGTAAAATATTTATTATACTGTATATAGGCCTATATTACTTTTTGCCTATTGTTAAAATAAGTCATCAAACACCTTGATCACTGTTTTGACATTGATAACAAATTTGATTAAAATAAATGTATAGGGAACAATGTGGCCAAAGGCCCCATGGGTAAAAGGCTCTTTTTATTTTTTCTTCTAAATCATTAAATAGTAACAAAAACTTCCACCGCACTTTCCTAAACACCTATTTGTCACTAAATGCACTACAAAAAAATTCCTGATACATGTGGTCATTATTTGCAATGTTTAACGTTGATTCTGAGTTCATTTAATCCGAAACAGTGATCCTCAAAGTCATGCCCCCATGTGGTTATAAGTGGCCCGCCGATGTAACACTTCATAAATAATTATTATTTGTCTATTTTCAACTGAATTACGCCATCTGAAGTGATAATACTTTTCTCATGTGGCGAATTCAATTCACCCAGGAAGACAGGGGGCGCTCACTTGATTTTTTCGTGCTAAATATGTGCATAGAATAAGTTAATAAATGCCATGTGTCTGAAATCGTGTACTGCCGGCCGGTAAAACAGTGGCTGAGTTCGGAATGGCATACTACCCATACTACCCTTACTACTTCTGCCATATCTGTCTATGGCAGAACTAGTAAGAGTGGTATGATAGTATGCCATTCCAAACTCGGCCTGTAAGTTCTCTCAGTATGTATGTTAGTATTAAAGAGATTCCGGGATGTGGGTATTGACCCGTGACCCAAATATATGACATAATAGCAACAACCGGGAAAATAATCTACTCTGGTTTTGTTAAAAAAAGCACCATTTTAGCACAAGAAACAACTTTCTTGGTGTATATATTGTAGCACTTACAGATCAATAGAGCCGTCTGACTCGCATTTCACTGCCATACTTTTTTTTTTCTCCTCGGTTCACCACCGTTCTCTAAATCCAGTGTTTTCAATGTGACATTTCCTGAGCTCCCGAGGGATTATTGGATCGTAAAGTGTCCATTCGATCTGCACTTCAAAATATCGCCAGAAATTGTTGGTCATCCAGGTATACTGAGGAGTCGGACATACTTAGGGTTGCCACCTGGATCGTCCTGTATTTAAAGATAAAATTATGCGTCCTGTATCGAATCAATACGGGATGCGATTTGTCCCGTATTTAAGCTGGTCAGATGGCGTCACGGTGAAATAGTTCCAGATCGCTAATTTAACATTGATACAAGTTGGAAAATGTGCCTATGGTGGGTAAAGGACCATCCGAAAAGTCCACAAATGGTGCTAAAACTGTGGATTGTTTTCTATATAAATGTTCAGTAAGATCAAACAATGTATGAATACAATTACTGAGTCATAAAGACAATTACAGGTGAAGGAAGAAAAACAAATATGTATAAACCAACCACAATGTATACATAAATAAGATAAAGGAGACAAATAATCGAAAAGATAAAAATAAATAAAACAATTTTAATAAGTCAGGGTTTAGGAAAGTTCTAATTTCAGCATATAAGAAAGGGTATAATTGTTTTTTATTAATAATGCATTTATTGTTAAATCTGTGGAGGATGTGATTAGGTGCAGTGATTGCACGCCCCCCCCACACAGTGATAATGCCTACCTCAGTGCCTCCAAAAATGTGGTTTTGACTGATGAGACATATCATAAATAAATAGATGATTATGAAAAGATATGTTATATGTAGTTCTGGACTGTCAATAAAGTCACTGCAGTAGTGCTACACAGCTGTCATCTGCTGCACGCTGTATATGTAAATAATCTGCTTTCTACCTCATTATATGAATGGAATCCACATGAAATCAGTAAAAGCAGCTGATACAACAACAACTTCCACTCAATTGGAAGTAAGATATATGCAGTAGATAATGTGTCATTTGTAAAGTTCATTTTGCATTTATGGCTCTAATGCTAATGGGTAATGCTATACACGGCCATAATGACATGACATGGTCTTGGAAAATGTTTCATAATACTAAGAGTTTAAAGTTATCATCCTCAAATTTGACATATAACTTTATCAGACATGTGGCTTTATCTCCATTGCGTCAACAAGGTCAGTATCATATACTATTGAATAAAGATTTGTAATGGAAATAAATAACTGATTACTTGAACATAAATTCTTTTTTATCTTCATGACTTTTATTATTTTTGACTTTTGGATTGGAAACTTCCAAGCATCCACTTTCAAAAGAGACCACAATTATGCCTGTAATACAAAGAAATTATGAACTACAGCCACACATTTTAATTTGTGCATTTGTGTATAAATCAGATTTACGTATCCTCAGGGTTGGGAGGGTTACTTTTGAAATGTATTCCACTACAGATTACAGAATACATGCTGTAAAATGTAATTTGTAACATATTCCGTTAGATTACTCAAGGTCAGTAATGTATTCTAAATACTTTGGATTACTTCTTCAGCACTGGTAGATTTTTTCACTTGTTTTGACTATAAAAACTCAAAATACACATGTTAAAAATACATTCTCTGAAAAACATAAATATCTTATGCAGTGTTGTTTCTAAAACAAGATAAATCAAATTTATCTTGTTTTAAGGATTTTTAGATATTTTTACAGGAATACAATACAAAAATTATTATCAAGAATACGATTTTTGCCCTAATATCAAAGGTCTTACTAGAAAAAAAGAAATTATGATCCAACATGAATTTTCTTGATAAAAAATATGATCATGTCTGGTAACGTGCATGTAAAATGGATAGAAATAGCATTTTAGCTTAGCGTAAAGCTGACAATTTACACAAGGTTTATTTCTATTTCTTCTGCTCCAAACTTACTTCAAACTTACTTCTCTGTCTGCTCGAATGTAACACATCATAAGAAAGTGTTTCAATGCTGTTCAAATGCACTTTGGATCACATCATTTATATGTATAAATCTTTTCCATCTGAAAGGACTAAAATCTCTACAGTAATCAAAATACTATTTGAATGTAACTGTATTCTAATTACCAATTGTGACTGTAGTGGAATACAGTTACTTGCATTTTTGTATTTTAAATACGTAATCCCGTTACATGTATTCCGTTAATCCCCAACCCTGCATATCCTATATACAATTTAACACTAACTACATTGTTCTGGGAAAACTAAATTGTCTGACCAGCAATTAGGACTCATTTACTAAAGGTGAGGTGATAAGGTGACCAAATATGTGAAGTATAGTAGGTCATTTTATTTATTGGCCCCTGGTCACCCAACAATTTCTAAGTGGCCCATGCCATATGTAATTTGAGTATCCCTGATCTGAACATTTAATAACTTTCAAAATGTTGCAAATTTATATAGCTAATTAGAATCTCTGAAATTATTTATATATATATATATATATATATATATATATATATATATATATATATATATATATATATATATATATATATACACACACACAAATGTAAATTACATAATCATTATTTGTCATTTTCAGTTTTGTTAAAGGTGATTCAGTCAAAAGATTTTCAATAACTGTCCAATAAGTGAAGGGATAGTATTTGGGTTAAAAGTTCCCTTGTTGCAGGGGCTAAAGGCCCCTTTTTTTTTTTTTGTGGTAATAAGTGGTAACAGATTTATTATGAGGAATGTTCAAAGTGGGCTCCAATAACAATGGAGATGCTTTTGTTTGTAGAATACTTCACGTTAAGAAATGCTGAATGTGATTGAAATGAACAGAAAAATGTGCACCCTTTTCTGAAGTGGTTAATTTGAAAAAAAATAAATAATAATAATTCTATTACTCAAAAAAGCATCTTGCTGTCTCAAAAGTATTTGCATAATTTGACAAATTCTGCCCTATTAGTATTGCCCTTAATTATACACTATATAACTATAATCACCTGGGGGCCTTTTAAAAAAAATGATCAAAACAACCTTTCACTATTATTTATTTTTACACAAATGATCTTGTTCCATCAATATTCGATAAAAAGAATTGTAAATTTTTTCAATATTGAAACACTTTGTGACCAGATTTATTATTATTATTATTATTATTTTTTCATTTTCCTTAAGGGTTGCCTTTAGCCCTACCCTATTATTTTATTTTTATTTATGAACAGTGGGATTGCTCGGAAATGGTTTACAACACTTACTGTAGAATGACCCATGTGCTGCTGATGTCACACAAGTCTAATGTTCTAAAAACTCTTTATGCTGTCAAACAAAGACAATTATGCAATCATAAAAATGAAGACACATGAAGACAGCAAGTCCAAAGACAAATTTACTGACACTTCGCAGGGCGAATCGCACCTGCAGATTTCACTTTTTCCTGAAAAACTGGCAGTGTTAAATAAGGCAAAGGGGTTATAGATCATATAGGTTTGTACAGTTTTGCACCAACAACAGTTATACATTCACCAGTTACTTTATGTGTGATATCATACAGATCTATATATGTAGAAACATATTCTAAAGGAAGTGCGAGGGACAAAGGTGACAGCAGTATTTCAGATTATACACTCACCACACATACAATTCCTTATATCTCCATACAACATAAATCTGCTCAGTTTGATTTCTAATAAACAAAAATACTCAGGTTCACTCAGGTTGACCTACAAGCAAGTCTCTCTCTCTCTCTCTCTCTCTCTCTCTCTCATACTCACACACACACACACACACACACACACACACACACACACACACACACACACACACACAATCTTTTCACATACTCAAATGAAATCAAACATATTACTGAACAGATGATTAGTGGCTTCAGGGATGAGTTTGCACAAAAGCATTGACCACATCTAAAGCTGTTTTACAAATACATATAAAAAATATAGTCTTCTAAATGCCCTTTTTACAATTATAGATTGATTATAGATTTTTTTGTATTTTTTTTTTTTTATTGTTTTTTTTATATCAGTGTAGTTAATTTTGCTGAGTTATAGAGTGCGGTTTCTAAAGGTAAGTGAGTTTTGTCTATGATAGAATGAAAACTAGATGAAAGAATTATTTCACCATCACAAATTTGACCCTTTTGTACAATGTGAATGCCCCTTCCATGTAAATCAGAGGTGAGACATATGAAATTGATATTTTGTTGGTCGCCTGGTTTCTATTTCTGTGGCACTGGACTGGGTAACCCTGCCCACAGTGAAATGTTATTGGTCCAAAATCCAGCACCCTTTGAAACATGGTGCATTCAGGTCAATGAATTACTGTAATTAAGAGATTCCAATCTTGCAAAAAGCATTCACGACTTCTTAGATTTATAATTATCATAATTCTATGTAAGCTCCGACTCAACAGTCGAAACGTCATGTAAAAAGAACCAATATGGCAGCAGCCTTAACAGTTAAAGGTAGTGAACACATTATTCTGTTTGGCATGCCATTTTATTATGCCATTGTTACCTGTAGCACTGTCTTTGTTCAAGAACATATAGAAGTGAATTAAAGTAGAGATTAAATATTTTGCTGCTATCAACAACAAAGCCCTTTTGGCATTACGAGTGTTGCAGTAGAAACAAATAACTTCCGAGGTCCAAGGATGTGAACAGTTCCGAGTAGAGTTGCCATCTCGTAATTACAGTGATTCGGACAGGATGTGAACACAACATTAATTATCGAAATGACTCGATAACAGTTCGGAGATTCTGCTCGAAGTTGTTCACGTCCTCGACGGAGAAATTATTTGTTTCTATGGCAATGTTTATAACGTAAAAACCAATCCTTATATTTCTTTGTTGTTTATGATGACAACAAAAGCTCTTTTTCTGTTGTACCTGTGAATAAACATAAGTGAATAAACCTGCATCAATTATACAAAACATATATATTTTTATTAATGCATGGTATCTTACAAGTGATTAATTAATTTGCTTAAAACAAACCACGAAGGGTGAGTTATTAGTTGACTAATGTTGTCATATATAACAAATGAATATTTTTTAAATAAAGTACAGAACCATTGGTTTTTATCATTTTTCGTGTAGACACGCCACTTAAAAAGTACCAACTCGGAAACTCATGTATCATCTAGAATTTTGACATTCCCACTAGTAAATATGACTTTGCTGAGTCATTCATTTGCTCAGAACTCGTAATTATTATATTTCTGACTCCACTTGAAGGGCACAAGAGCTTTCATAGAGTTCCCAATTTACAACTTGTAATTAGGAGTTCTGTGAAGACATGAATGTTTTTTTTTTTGTTGTTTTTTTTTTTGGAAGGTAATTCTGACATAAGTTTCTTTTTCTCACCGCATTACCTCAGATATATATATACATACATACATATATATATATATATTATTTTTTTTAATTAGGTTTACAAGCCTTACTATCAGGTCATTTTGTTTCTCAAGTAAATGTAGGCTATCTTGTCTTAAGGATGTTTACATATTTTTCCAGGAAAAATAAAACAAAAATACTGATTAAAAAATGACTGTATGCAGTGTGATTCTTGTGTGGTGTGTACAAAGATGACAAGACTATGGAGTGGTGGAAAATAAGCACACCCCAATGAGTGAATAAGTCTAATGAGACTCTGAACAGATTTTAGCATTGATTGGACAATGGATGGCGCACTGCACAGGTAGCCAACAGATGTAAAAAGAAACAACTTCAGTACAAATCGTTGTAGGGTTTTGAGTAATTAAACATTAAGTAATCCATGTAGTAGAAATCGTATACCCTTTGCCTTTCAGATATGGTCAGATTTGAAAAATAATACTGCATAATCTCAGTGGAAGTTCTGACTGCTTTCGGGTTCCCGTCCTTGAGTGTAGGGTACTCCAGGTCTGCTGGGGCTCCAATACTTCGCAAGAACAAGTTGGCGTCTTCTCCCATGGTGTCGGCTTTTCCGATGAAGTCGTATTCCACGTGGCAAGGATTGCAAAGCTGATTTGCCGGCTCCCAGTGGATGTCCATTCCCACGGGCCGGCGGACGTCCAACAAGTACTTGATGAACTCCTGAAAGGTGACACCGTTTCCGGTCTTCAAAGCCTCCTTCGAGGCGTTCACCCTGTATTTGGCGATGATGTGCTTCCCGAACACAGGATGATAGTAGTCATTCGGGCTCTCAAATTTATCCCTGTACGCAGACACCAGTCGTTCCAGGGGCTCTCGGATAAACAAGATTTTGGTGTGTGTTTCCAGACGCTCAGTGATGCTCTTCCGGTCAAAGTAGTCGAGACGTTTCAATTGATTGGTGTTGTGAACGAACCCGGTATCGATTGCATTTGTGGAGTTGGCAATACCGGCCAGCACCAACAGAACTCTCTTCCAGTTTGAGCACCCAGCTTTGGGCACCTCACAGTAGAGCAGTTTATGTTTGTCTTCAACATAAATTCGGGCCACGTGGTGTGGCATTATTTTTCGAGAAATTTTACTCCGATACTTTGCGCAAACCTCCCGTATGAGCCGTCTACGAGATTCCTGAACTTCTGCCAGGCCCTCCGGCATTGAGACGAACTTTGGCTGTGGACTTTTAGACAGCGTTGAAGTGGACGCGAAGGAGTTTGATGAGTTTGTCACTCCTTGTACCCCCGGACTGGTCTTTAAAAGCTTCCGCTGGAGTTTGGTGATCGGTGGAGAGCTCAGGCTGGGCTCACGGGCCCTTGTAGTGGCAGCCTGCTGGGGCCCCTGAGAGTGTGGCAGCTGCATTGGTGAGATGGGGTGGACGATGCCCTCCGCCGACTGCTGGGTAACTTTGCCATTAATAGCGGAGACGCTGTTCACCTTCTCACTGAACTGGGTGTGATTATTTCAAAGAGAGAGAAAGAGAAAGCAGTAATTATAAATGATATCAAAATAGTTACTTACATGCACTTACAATGGGAGTCTACGGGGCCAGCATTCCGGAGGGTTTAAAAGCAGAAGCGAGAAGTTCAGAACTGCTTTAACTATTATCCTGGTGCAATGTCTTTTTTCACCTCATTTTTTCTTTCTTTCTTTCTTCTGTGGAACACAAAAAGAGAAATTTAGGCAGAATGTTTGCCTCAGATACCATTCACTTTCATTCAAATTCCCTTACAAATAAAGTGAATGGTGACTGAGGCTATCGGTTCTTAACATTCTGCCTAACATCTCCTTTTGTGTTCCAAAAAGGAACGAAAGTCATAGGGATTTGGAACAACATTAGGGTGAGTAAATGGTGAAATAATTTTTTTTAATGTTCAGATGAACTATCCCGTTTACTTGAATTAACACATTCAGCCTGGTTGTTAAATCGGTCTGTAACTATAAAAAGTCTATGTGGAATATTTTGGGAGTCATTTTCTTTTTAGTTGTACTTCAATCAACCACCAGATGGCACTATTACACTGTTCTCTGTACCAACGGATGAATTTTCTCTCATTAGAGACTGACTCTATGACATATTATGCATATCTTTAATCCAGTAATTGAAGAGGATGTTTGCTTAATTCTCCACGTCACCTGATTTACAAAAAGACGTTGCTTGAAGCAAATATCATTTTAACTTCTCAGTTGAATTCATTAAGGTGCAATAAAGTCAATGAATTGAATAATCATAAATCCAGTATTAACGAGGTGATTAGTTTGTTATGAGTCAGCCTTCATTTGATTAGTGACAGCAGGTTACAGCCTGGTAATCTGCCCCTTCCCCCGGGGCAATAAGAGGGCATTAGAGGAGACGAGAAGAGCATTTTAATCTATAATTAATTTAATTTCTGAATTCGGATCTGCTCTGAAGATGGTAAACTGGTACAAACACAGGTTACAGGTTACAAGAACATCTGCGTTGTCTTAAAGGGATAGTTCACCCAAAAATGAAAATTCTCACATCGTTTACCCCAGATGTGTATGACTTTCTTTCTTCTGCAGAACACAAATGAAGATTTTTAGAAGAATATCTCAGCTCTGTAGGTCCTTTCAATGCAAGTGAATGGTGGCCATAAATCTGAAGGTCCAAAAAGCAGATAAAAGCAGCATAAAAGTAATCCGTATGACTCCAGTGGTTAAATCTATATCTTCAAAAGTGATATGATAAGTGTGGGTAAGAAACAGATCAATATATAAGTCCTTTTTTACTATACATCTCCACTTTCACTTTCAGACGTGAAAATAAAACTAAACAGGTGCCCAATGTGACTTTCAGATGTGAAAGTGAAAGTGGAGATTTAAGGTAAAAAAGGACTTATTTATTGATCTGTTTCTCACCTACACTTATCAAATCGCTTTTGAAGATATGGATTTAACCATTGGAGTTTTTTATGCTACTTTTATCTGCTTTATGGACCTTCTGATTTCTGGCCACCATTCACTAGCACCTACAGAGCTGAGATATTCTTCCAAAAATCTTTGTTTGTGTTCAGCAGATGAAAGAAAGTCATACACATCTGGGATGGCAGGAGGGTGATTAAATGATGAGAAATAAAAATGTTGGGGTTATTTATGCCTTAAGTATTTACTATAGTAAACCATGTTTCTCACAGAAACTCAAAAGTTATTACAGAAGTTAATATTGTATATATCACCACTGTCACTAAAAACTGACAGAAAGATTCTGAAAATGTAATAAAGATCAATTAATATGTCATATATTAATTTATTGGCGAATATCACTAAACCTGTCAAGAACATATCCAGGCAATGATAAGAATTTGTGGTTTTTCTTTGTTTGATTTTGGGGTGATATGCGACCTTTTTCCGTGATATTATGATTTTACAGAAGTAACAATAACTGTAGTGACTTACACTCGCTCACAAAACACAGACAAGCACGTGCTTACACACACACACACACACACACACACACACACACACACACTTTCATATAAGCATTGTATCTCACCTCTTTTGATGGAGTGGTACTGCTGAACCTCACACCTGAGAGAGAGAGAGAGAGAGAGAGAGAGAGAGAGAGAGATTAGCATAGCATGTTAAAGATGATAACAGACGTTTTTCACAGGATGTGTTCTTACATTACATCTGCACCATTTTATATGAATGAATTAAATCTTTCTCTGTGTTAACTGTCCTTGACCAAGTGACCATGCTTCACACATGTAATAGAGTACACAGACAGACAAACAGACAGACAGACAGACAGATAGATTTGTCCATTCAAATGTGGATATAAAATAGTCTTACTCAGTTATATCTGAATTGGAGTAAAGCTGAGTCAAACCTGTCTGTCACAGGACAGATCAAAGTCTGAGAGACACAATTTCAGTCATAACTTAGTAGCAGTGTAGGTGACCATACAGTGTATGCTTGCATTTGCCCTAAACTACACCATTATTCACTCAAATAAAACCCTAGAATTGAGTTTTGGTGTTGTAAAGAAATACAACTCCCTCCAGCATGTTGTGTGTGTGTGTGTGTATGTGTGGACAGGTGGTTAGCCACTGGGCCGATGTGACATGGCTTGACTGCATGTGATGGTGCCAGTGTGTATTTGGTGTGTGTGTCTGTGTCTGTGTGACTGAATTAGCTGTGTACTTCTGTGAGTGTGTGTGCCATGTGTGAAAGAGTGTGTGGAGAGCATCTCGTGTCCTGCGGAAGTGTGTGTGTCACTCCACATCAGTCCAATCCAGAGTTCAAGTGAGAGCATACAGCTGCACTACACACACACACACACACACACACACACACACACACACAGTATGAGGTGTTTTTGTTTATACAAAGCAAGTCAATGCTTGCAAAACAAAACATAAAAGCATCATAAAAATAATCCATACTATTGGAGTGGTTTAATCCATGTCTTTTGAAGTGATATTGTCGGTTTTGGGTGAGAACAGACCAAAATTTAGAATTTGCTTGCATACAACTTTACTAATAAATTAACTTTAAAATTGATTAAACAACATTATTTCTTGCGTATTTAATCTGTCACCATTCATAGAAATGTAACTGGATTAAAATTCATTTGAGAGAGTTTGCTTCCAGTTTTACACACTACTACTGTAATTACACAAATATGAAATGTTAATTCTATTGATTGTGAATTTTACGTGGCTGCAAGGCAACAGCATGTAAGTTAACTGTGTTTAAAGGTGCTATATGTAATATTTTTACTGTACTAAATCATAAAATTACCATAATATGTCATTAGAGAATTAGGAATCACGCTAATTTGAAATACTGGCTTCTCCGATAACAATGCTACAGCCAGTATATTCTACTTTGAAGTTTCCATTCCGGGCAGGAATTTCTGTTTATGTTTTGGCCTGTGTGATCCCGCCCACTGCCCACTCACCAATAGTATTTCGACACCACCGGGTTGCCAGATTTGAACAAGTTTGCAGGCAAACAACACTGTGTGCTGCAGCCATGGAAGCCAGCAAATGAACTGGAACAGAGATAACAGATTCCATCTGACCTAAAAAGCCTTGCCATCCATCTAAAAACCACCATGACCAGAGGTGTAGTAACACAAGGATAAATATTGGAGATGCCTTTGGAAGATGGAGACAGCTAAAAGCCCAGAAATCCTTTAAAACGGATGCTGAGTTGGCTAATTTGTGTGTCAACATTCTGGCAACTCGCATAAGCTTCGAGTCTGGGGTGGGGCAAACAACTCTTCAATATTTTGAATTTGGACTGCAGTACCCATTTCAAATGCTTGTTATCAATCTTACATGTAGCACCTTTAAATTCTCTAGATTATCTAGCAACCATGGTAATGAGTTTATCACTTCAGTTTAATACTATTAAAACATTTTATGGTATCCAGTGGGGTTTGGGATCTTTGTGTGGTGTCTCGACAGGAAAGACAACAAATTTCTCAGAAATGAAGTGTTTTAATGGGTTAACACACAAAAAAGAAAAGGTCTCAATTCACCAATAGTAGATAACAAAAAAATGTGTTCCAGTGCACAACTCAGGTCTCTTCTGCTCTTGCACAAACAAAGTCCAGTCTTATTAGGGCAAGCCGCCACCCTCATCAGCTGCACCACCTCATTAAGTGGCAGCTTGGGAATTGTAGTTCTCACCGGTCAGCCATCTTGCCACCGGCCTCATCTTGTGGTGGCTTGAGAGTTGTAGTTATGGGAAGGGCGCCATCTTGCTCTAGCCACCTTGCTGGAACGTATCTCCCTTCTAGCACATGCCCTCTGATGATGAAAAGTACCCCCCTTCCATTGCTCTGAAGTTCTAGGTTGGCCTGCAGAACTGAAGAGGACATCTCGATGGGAGAGGGCGTGGTCCGACATTAACACAAATTTCCTTGCCAGTAAGTAATATCTTAGAGTCTCTAAAGCCCATTTGATTGCCAGACACTCTTTCTTGATTGTGGCATCGTTTTCCCTCATGCTTAGCCAGCCTCCTGCTTATGTGGAGTGCAGGGTGTTCCTTGATCAGTGAGGACCTCTTTTGGGATCCCTACTCTGCTACTGAGAAGGAAAAGTTTTTTGGCAATCTCCTTGGTTGTGGCTTTCCTTAAGGGCATTGCCTCAGGGTAGTGTGAAGCATAATCTAACATCACTAGGATGTACTGGTGACCCCACACACTCTTTGGGAGGGGCCCCACAATGCCCATCCCTATTCTCTCAAATGGTGTTTCTATGATGGGTAGGGGAATCAGTGGATTTCGGTAAGTAGGCTTTGGTGCTACCTGCTGACACTCGAGACAACTGCGGTAATAGTTCTCCACATTTTTGTGGATGCCCGGCCAAAAAAACCTCTTTAGAACCCTTCGTTTGGTTTTCTCCACCCCTCATCAGGATTATAAATATTCATAATTAAAGTGTTCATGTTTACTAGATCATTAACCCATCTGTTAGCATCTTTCCCAGAGAAACATCACTGGTCTCTCACATACACAAGATTAAAACGTCTCTTGCTTTACATTTTCTTTCACTTTGTAGGTCGATTACCCCAAATATTGTAAACACTGTAGTGCTATGAAAACATTGCTCTTTAAGGGGGCTTTCACACTGGGCACGTTTGCTGTAGTCCGATTCCGAGTGCGATTGTTCCCGGTGCCCCCCGCATCTTTGGTCTGGTTTCACACTCACTTGATTCTATTGAACCCCGGTCCATTTGCGTTCATCTTACGTCATCACAAACACGCATGGAGAACACAACGCGACTCATCATACTTTTTATTTTTTTGTAATTTTGGTGCCATTATGCACAGCAGAGTGAACAACAACTGCGTATAAGTACACTTCATGGTGTAACTCATCAGATGTCCAGGGGAAGGCGGCTTGCTGCTGCTTGCAAACAGCATTTTTTGAGGAGAGAGCTGACTGCAAGGAATTCATTTGCATCTTTGTTTACACTGCACGCTTACGCTCGTGTCCAAGGTGACGTTATCGCCACTGTCATCTCCTTTTATACCCTATATTTATAACCTATAAAGTATTTATATATAGTATTTATAAGGTGTATAGATAGATAGATAGATTTCGTCATCGGCTAAAACGCATGCGCAGGTTACTTTACTTCCTGAAGGAGTGCGCACCCGAGTCCGAGTTGCTTTCACATTTACGCGAATCGCGCTACAGTTCCATTGCAACCAAACTCAGACCACCTCCTACAGGTAGTCTTGGGTTTGGTACTGTGGTGCGCTCCCCGGTCCGCATGACAGCTTTCACATTACCAATTTTTCATGCGAACCGTGCTCTGTTTTGAACTAAACTGCCAGTGTGAAAGCACCCTAAGTTTAAGTATAGCAAAAAATTGCTCAACCAATGACGTGAGTTTGGGGGACTATCTGTTTTTTTTTTTTTTGGCAGACATAGGAAGTATTTGGGAAACCTGTTTAAAAACAATCATTATTTTTGCAGTTTGGTGATGCTAGTAGCGCAAAAAATGACACACTTAATCTTTAAGAAACCAGAATCTTTAAATACAATTGGAACCAGAATTGTTTGTTAATAACCATTAGATTTGACAATTCTGGTTCTGATTCCACTTAACAACTCTTTTTGTGTGTGATATTGTTTGTGATCTTACACTTCAGCAGTATTTTGCGACTCTGCATGTGTGTTTCTGAAAGCAGGTCTGTAAATAAATGTTGCTGTCAAGAATGAGCCACAGGCTAAATAAATTACAGTGCAGACGAACTTCATGAGAGCTGTTAATTGGCAAGCGGCTGATTAAAATGCAAAAGAGCTCTTGACCTATTCCTGACTCTCTCGCACATGCCGCAGAAGAAGATGCATTTTAGAGACACTTTTCTAAATGACTGTGGACATGCTGAAAAAACAGAAGCATCAGAAACAGTGGCTGACACGTCCTGTGTCTTTAAAGAAGAATTATTCTGAAGACGATCCATGGAGGGTTTTAATGAGAGCTTGCCATTGTGCAAGCAAGCCGGGGGAACGTTGTAGTTGATTTATAGTGGGAGATCTTCATATTGTTTGACTGAAAGGCAGCAATTTTAACTTGAGATCAGATCGTTACTGCAGCCAGTGTACATTATGTTAACAAACCTGTTGTCTTATGGTCATTCTTGACCCGGAACAGGTAAAGAATACATTATAAATACTGCATAGTTTTTGGTACTGGAACCAAATGTTGTGACTTTGTCAAGACCATCAAAACAAGAAAATGTATTTTTGTATATAAAGGTTCAAGAGAAACGATTTAAAACTAATTGTTCCTTCCATTGTCTTAACGGGTCAATTTTGACCCTTATGGAAAGAACCAGTTGTGACCTTTCACCTTTGGACTTTCTGGAGGTTTTACAGCTTTAAATATATATATATATATATATATATATATATATATATATATATATATATATACACTATACTGCCAAAAGTATTCGCTCATCTGCCTTTAGACGCATATGAACTTAAGTGACATCCCATTCTTAATCCATAGGGTTTAATATGACGTCGGCCCACCCTTTGCAGCTATAACAGCTTCAACTCTTCTGGGAAGGCTTTCCACAAGGTTTAGGAGTGTGTTTATGGGAATTTTTGACCATTCTTCCAGAAGCGCATTTGTGAGGTCAGATACTGATGTTGGACGAGAAGGCCTGGCTTGCAGTCTTCGCTCTAATTCATCCCAAAGGTGCTCTATCGGGTTGAGGTCAGGACTCTGTGCAGGCCAGTCAAGTTCTTCCACACCAAACTCGCTCATCCATGTCTTTATGGACCTTGCTTTGTGCACTGGTGCGCAGTCATGTTGGAACAGGAAGGGGCCATCCCCAAACTGTTCCCACAAAGTTGGGAGCATGGAATTGTCCAAAATCTCTTGGTATGCTGAAGCATTCAGAGTTCCTTTCACTGGAACTAAGGGGCCAAGCCCAGCTCCTGAAAAACAACCCCACACCATAATCCCCCCTCCACCAAACTTCACAGTTGGCACAATGCAGTCAGACAAGTACCGTTCTCCTGGCAACCGCCAAACCCAGACTCGTCCATCAGATTGCTAGATGGAGAAGCGTGATTCGTCACTCCAGAGAACGCGTCTCCACTGCTCTAGAGTCCAGTGGCGACGTGCTTTACACCACTGCATCCGACGCTTTGCATTGCAGTTGGTGATGTATGGCTTGGATGCAGCTGCTCGGCCATGGAAACCCATTCCATGAAGCTCTCTACGCACTGTTCTTGAGCTAATCTGAAGGCCACATGAACTTTGGAGGTCTGTAGCGATTGACTCTGCAGAAAGTTGGCGACCTCTGCGCACTATGCGCCTCAGCATCCGCTGACCCCGCTCTGTCATTTTACATGGCCTACCACTTGGTGGCTGAGTTGCTGTCATTCCCAATCGCTTCCACTTTGTTATATTACCACTGACAGTTGACTGTGGAATATTTAGTAGCGAGGAAATTTCACGACTGGACTTGTTGCACAGGTGGCATCCTATCACAGTACCACGCTGGAATTCACTGAGCTCCTGAGAGCCCATTCTTTCACAAATGTTTGTAGAAGCAGTCTGCATGCCTAGGTGTTTCATTTTATACACCTGTGGCCATGGAAGTGATTGGAACACCTGAATTCAATTATTTGGATGGGTGAGCGAATACTTTTGGCAATATAGTGTATATATACATACATACATATATATATATATATATATATACAAAATGTCCCTTTTTCAGGACACTGCATTTTAAAGATAATTTTGTAAAAATCCAACTAACTTTACAGATCTTTATTGTAAAGGGATTAAACAATGTTTTCCATGCTTATGAACCATAAACAATTAATGAACATGCACCTGTGGAACGGTCGTTAAGACACTAACAGCTTACAGACAATTAAGGTCACAGTTATAAAAACTTAGGACACTAAAGAGACCTTTCTACTGACTCTGAAAAACACCAAAAGAAAGATGCCCAGGGTCCCTGCTCATGTGTGTGAACGTGCATTAGGCATGCTGCGTGGAGGCATGAGGACTGCAGACGTGGCCAGGGCAATAAATTGCAATGTTCGTACTGTGAGACACCTAAGACAGCACTACAGGGAGACAGGAAGGACAGCTAATCATCCTCGCAGTGGCAGACCACGGGTAACAACACCTGCACAGGGTTGGTACATCCGAATATCACACCTGCGGGACAGGTACAGGATGGCAACAACAACTGTCCGAGTTATACCAGGAACGCACAACCCCTCCATCACTGTCTGCAGTAGGATGAGAGAGGCTGGACTGAGGACTTGTAGGCCTGTTGTAAGGCAGGTCCTTACCAGACATCACCGGCAACAACGTTGCCTATGGGCACAAATCCACCTTCGTTGGACCAGACAGGACTGGCAAAAAGTGCTCTTCACTGATGAGTCGCGGTTTTGTCTCACCAGGGGTGATGGTCGGACTCGCATTTATCATCAAAGGAATGTGCGTTACACCGAGGCCTGTTCTCTGTAGCGGGACCGATTTGGAGGTGGAAGGTCCGTCATGGTCTGTGGTGGTGTGTCACAGCATCATCGGACTGAGCTTGTTGTCATTGCAGGCAATCTCAACACTGTGCGTTACAGGGAAGACATCCTCCTCCCTCATGTGGTAACCTTCCTGTAGGCTCATCCTGACATGACCCTCCAGCATAACAATGCCACCAACCATACTGCTCGTTCTGTGCATGATTTCCTGCAAGAGAGGAATGTCAGTGTTCTGCCATGGCCAGCGAAGAGCCCGGATATCAATCCCATTGAGCACATCTGGGACCTGTTGGATCGGAGGGTGAGGGCTAGGGCCATTCCCCCCAGAAATGTCCAGGAACTTGCAAGTGCCTTGGTGGAAGAGTGGGATAACATCTCACAGCAAGAACTGGCAAATCTGGTGCAGTCCATGAGGAGGAAATGCAATGGAGTACTTAATGCAGCTGGCGCCCCCCCCCACCTTTTGTTCAGGGACACATTATTCCATTTCTGTTAGTCACATGTCTGTGAAACTTGTTCAGTTTATGTATTAGTTGTTGAATCTTTTTATGTTCATACAAATATTTACACATGTTAAATTTGCTGAAAATAAAAGCAGTTGAAAATGAGAGGATGTTTCTTTTTTTGCTGAGTTTATATTGTACATCTATGTATCAAATTTGACCTCAGAATATTTAGCATTTTCTCAAATTTAGGCCCTTGGCCCATACTGTTTTTACACAAAATCGGACTAAAAGTGCAAATTATATCTACATACTAAATACATGCAAAATAATAATGGTACTTACTGAATTAAACATGGAATGTAGTGGGATCATGTGACAACATTATAGCATACTACTGCTTGATATGTTTAATGTTGCATGCTGCAAACTGTCTTCCAAAAAAATATACAGTGTATGTTATGGTATAGTATATGCAGAAAGCAGTCTGGATTAGTTCTCTTTGTTTACACCAGCCACACATCACTTCAAACACTGGCGGGCCTTGGACTACCTGAGTGCTGATTAAACTGCTGTTCAATGAAAGGAGATATCAAACTAACCAAACAGGCCCTGGATGCTAACCCAGCTAGCGGCTAACTTTCTCTCAGGATACAAAAGGAAAGTTCTGAAACAACAGCAAAACGTCTTATCGGACCAAAACCAGCAGAGCCTGAGGGTCTCTCTGTCTGTGATGAGGACAGGAGAGGCTGCGGGTCGTTTCAGAAACTCTTTGTGGCTCAGATATTTTGAAGGTTAGCTGACACCAGTGTTGGGGAGTGAGTAACCAACTAAAAGAAGAGACGCAACTATCTGAAAGGAATATTACGGGTTCAATAAAAGTTAAGCTCAGTTGACAGCATTAGTGGCATAATGTTGATTACCACAAAAAATAATATCAGAGTGATTACTTGCACCCAGGCGTAAATAGCACCTGCCACACAGTGAGGCTTTTTGCACCCCAATAGTGTAGTGGAAACATAGAAATGTACAACTAACTGCATTGCAAGCATTGCTGCAGTGGCATGAGGCATAACAATGGTACGAATGATTTTTTTTCGAGTTCGCCTTTGTCCCACTCTTTTTCCCATTCTGTTTCCTGACTCCACTCTCTCAATATTTTCTTTATTACAACTTCTAATAATAAATAAAAATGCCCTCACAAAAATCGAGATTTCTGGCATACTTGCCGCAAGTTTCCCACAAATTCGGTACTCATTATTTTCACATGCAAACGAGCTTTGTGGCAAACTCTTTATTGTCCCCAAAGGTTTGCTGCAGGTTCACCCCTACCGGTGGAGAGCTCCAAACATTTGCAGTGAATCACAAACTAATTTGCAACTGTATATACGCAATGCTGACAGAGGGACAGGCCTTCAATCAATGGCGAAACTTTCGGAATGTTTGCGCAACATTCATTTATTATGTGAGAGTTTCGAGATATGTGATGAGGTGGACCGGGGCTCATTTGAGACATACTTTGACACCGATAGTCTCACACACAAATGCTATTGATCAATTCATCCTTAACATGAGTGTGTTAACCGATCTTAGAACTTATATTTGTAAATCATTGTCATGGAATACGTCTCAAAAGTTTTTGAAATGCAAAAGCGCATTTACATATATTTTCTTTAATACAGAGCACAACAGCCTGACATTTATTTGCGCATTAAATTACAGATATGAAATGACCAGTGTGTTTGTGTGTAATGTATTGTGAGCTTACAAAACAGTGTATAATATTTGTGCATTTTGTTATAAGCAGTCATGAGAATCTTTGATTCTGTGTAGTAGTAAAATAAAGCTGAGTAACTGGATCTCTCCCCCCTCTCCTCTCCCCTCCACTCCGCTGCTGGCCACGGCCACTTTCCTTGGCATTTTTGTAAAAACTGTGGTGTAAATTCAACAGCACTGAATCAGCAGCACTGTTTATGAGATCAGCCTCATGTGTCTGTAACCGGTCCTGCTCGACCTGCTCCGAACGGGATTTGAACCGGCATCTCCGGCATGGGGTATGGGCACGCTAACGAGGAGGCTAAAGGCTACAGCCTCTAGCGTCAGTCACTAGTGCGCCTCTTGAGGCCAGGGCAGTGAGGTTTACACATACCGCACAGCTATCACGTATCAGCCGGCTCCCGTTACATGCCTTCCTTGCGACACTACAATACATTTTAAATCCCTTTTCTGTACACACCTCATATAAAATGCAATTTTTAGCTGTCTCTGGACCAGCACACGGTGAAACCGTAAGTGGCTTTCTTTCTAAACCGTAAATCAAACATGGCCGTCATATGCAACTAGCCAATTAAGGTACTTTCTAGTTTTATTTTATTTAGTGTAGGCCTAAGTTTATTTGTTACATTTAAAGCTGTAAACCTAATTAAGATGCTACTTTGCAACATGATTACTGTTCTGAACATAAACGCATAGCAAAGTTAGCTAATTTTTGTTAGTAGCTTGTAGAGTAGCAAACCACTTTTTAAAGGGTAGTTCGACAGCAGTTTAATAACTACCTTAAATTATGAATAGCTAATAGTTTTGGAAGCTAGTTTCCCCAACATTGATTGGAACCAGTTATCTGACTGGTCAGTAGTACACATATTACCTGTCAAAGGCAGGTCAACAAACCAGACTTTGACTTGTCCAGTTGGTGACTGGGGAAGAAGGCCAGAATTCTGAGCTGTTAGCTGCTTTCAGCTGTCAGAGGGAAGAACTTGAGACCTTCTGCACACTAAAAAAAACACCAACTCTGCCCTGTGTGATATTATAGCACTGCTCCTGTCCCCAACACCGCTGGCTCTTTATTCATTTAATTCTGGCTACACACACACACACACACACACATGTTGGTGCAGCTATCATTATGAGGACTCTCCATAGACATTATGATTTTTATACTGTACAAACTATAGATTCTATCCCCTAACCCTACCCCTGAACCTAACCCTCACAAAAAACGTTCTACATTTTCAATAAAACATTGTTTAGTATATTTTTTAAGCGATTTGAATTACGGGGACACTAAAAATGTCCTCATAAACCACATTTATAGCATAATACCCTTGTAATTACCAGTTTGTAACCTAAAACAAGTCCTCGTAAACCACTTAAACCTGCCACACACACACACACACACACACACACACACAGTCTGCTGTAGGCTTGAGTTTCCGGCAGAATTTCTAATCTTTTATTGTTTTTCCTGCCCTCTGGTTATTCTGGGCTCCATGTCTGTGCTGTCTGTCTCTCGCTCTGTATGCTGCAGGGTTGTGCGCCATTCAGAATAGAATTTAGAATGCCTATTCTGAATTTGAATTGAAGTAGCAAACATAATGCACAATTGTTATTTAAATTAGAATTATGGTAGTAGAATTAAAATGGAATGAAATTAAAAGAAATTTACAATGTTATCTGAAAACCACGAGTGCATTTACATGTACAATCTTACACCAATTACTCTTAATAAGCCAAAAACCTCTCTGGTCATGTTAACACTAAACGGTTTTCCTTTATCAGGTATGATCATAAATGGTTTAAGCATAAACTGACTGACACAGGTAGATTTTTGCCTATTATCTGGATTTTAGATGTAAACACCTTTAATGACATTCTTACCAGCTAGTGTGCAAGTGTTGTGCACCTGTAGCAATACCAATTGTGTTTTTTACAAAATTAACAGTAACCAATATTAATTCTGTTAAAAAATATTGTTCATTGTTAGTTCATGATACCTCATGCATTTACTAATGTTGAGAAATGCAAACTCATTGTAAAATGTTACCATATAATTTTTTGTTAGGAGCTTAAAGACCCGCCCCAAACTCACACTATTGGTTGAGCCAATGTTACTTTGTGGGGCGTGGCCAATTAAATTAAAATTCAAACTCCTGAATTGAAAGAGAGCTAATGCTGCATTTCATTCAAAGTCGGAAATGGGAAATTCCTACCTGATATCTCAGATCTCCATTCATAAAGGCATTCCATTGCCAGATGCTTGGAAGATGACGTGTAAGGGAACAAAACTGCAATGCTTCTGTTAGCTTAGCAGGGGTTCGACTGTCACCAGAGACATATCCAAGGCCAATTGATAAACAATGCTGCAACGCTAGCATTTGTGTTACAGGTCTGCTATAAAGAGAGTATAATTTACCATGTTTTGAACACCTGTCTCTGCAAAGGTTTGTTAAACAATCTTTTATATCATGTAATGTAGGAATTTTAACTCATTTATTGATATTGTTTATCACTAACTTGGCACATCTCCCTGGGTGCCAACATGTTTGTGTGACGTCACGCACCTGCATCTTGGCGAAGTCGGAGTTAAAGATTTCCGCACGAGTTTCCAAGTTGAAAGTGTGAGTTGGAAGTTGGACATTCCGACTTTCCTAGCTGAACGGAATGCAGCATAACTGTTAAAGCTGAAGTATGTAATTTCTAAGACACTAGTGCCACCGAATGGAAATGCAAAAATAAACAATGTTTTCAAAACAGCTTTCTGAGTACGCCCCTCACCTGCAATTGTTCAAGCAGTCAGATAGTACCGCCCCAAACTCACGCCATTGGTTGATTAGCGTTGTTGGCTGGAGTCTAAGCAGTTCGCTCAAAACAAAAAGGAATTTTTCTAGCGTCACAGAGACAGTGTTAACAGTTTTTGAGAAAATTAACCAATGAATGGCTTACTGACAGTTGTCTCTGCATATTAAGCTAAGATAGAAGAAATAATTTGTTCACTGAAACATTTACATACTTCAGCTTTAAATTCAGAATTTTGCCCAAGCCTGCTATGCTAACTGTGATATGTGTCAGTCGTGTATATGATGTTCTAGAAGAGCTGTGTTGGTTCCCTCTGGATCTGTGCATGCTAATAAGAAGCAAGTGACCAAAGGCACCATGGGACATGACAGAACACACCTGACTGATGGGCAGAGACTAAAATAAACCTTTCTGCCATCAGGTGAATCTCTCTGTCTCTAAAGTCTCTGATTATGTGGCATTCCTTGAGGCCTGATACACATACTCGGGCAAGTGCTGAGAAGGAAAACACTCAGAAAAATTACAGCCTCATAAAAATAGCACAACACTGACCTACAGCGAGAGAGAGAGAGCAGTGACAATGTGTTTGATCAATAGTGACTGCCCTCCTGCTAGCTATGAACACACACACACACACACACACACACACACACACACACACACACACAGTCTCACTGTCTGACTGGTTTTGATCTTTCAGAACTGTGTAACATTTAGAATAAAATCAAACCATCAGATTCTGTCACTTCCATGTTGTAGAGCCGAGGAGGGCGGGGCCGGGCTGGAATGAGGCACACCCGGTCCCCAATCAGCCTGATGGGGCGCGCGAGGGATAAAGGCGGCCGGGGACGACAGTTCGAGAGAGAGAGAATTACAGACAGCTGTACTGTGTGTTTTTTAGTTGTGTGTTTTGGTTGTGTTTCGGTTAATAAATTATTATTTAAGTTGTCAAGCCGGTTCTCGCCTCCTCCTTTCCACTAAACCCCCCTACACTGGTGCCGAAACCCGGGAAGGAGGAGGGATTCCCGTCGCAGGGTCCTCGACACTGCCGTCCACCCAGGGGAGCGCCGCTGCCGTCCGACGGGGGACGGAGTAGCCCGACCACCCGGACGCGGGGAACGGCCGCCGTCCACGAGGCGAGTGGGGACGGGACTCCCCGACCGCCTGGAGCAAGGGAGCCACTGCCGGGGGCGGAGGAGTGCCCTGCCGTCCCCCGGGAACGCGGAGGGGTCGAGAGAGGACCGCCATCCGGGGGGAGGAGGGAAGCGACTCCCCGACTGCCTGGAGTGGTAGGGCCGCTACCAGAGGTGGCGGAGGAGAGTCCCCACGGGACGCCGGGAACACGGAGGGGCGTTCTGTCCGCTGGGGGTCAGAGGTCTGACTCCGGTCCGCCCGGGGAGGAGCGGCTGCAGTCCGTCTGAGAGGGTGGAGTAGTGATCGGGGACCACGCGACGGCGCATCAGAGAACCGGTGAGTTTCTTTTTCTCTCTCTCCTCTCTCTCTCTCTGTCGCTCCGTGTTGGCCTTTCCCTCGCCATTTTGTGTTGTTGTTTTTCCCTCCTGTCTCCTCCCAGGTTGAGGAAGGCGGGGAGGACCCACTGGCAGTCGGGGCATAAGGCACGCCCCCCCCCCGGAGAGGAAGGGTGGGGGGGATGTACGTCATGCCGGGGGCTCCCCGGCCTGAGGCAACGCCGGGAGGAGTGTAGAGCCGAGGAGGGCGGGGCCAGGCTGGAATGAGACACACCCGGTCCCCAATCAGCCTGATGGGGCGCGCGAGGGATAAAGGCGGCCGGGGACGACAGTTCGAGAGAGAGAGAATTACAGACAGCTGTACTGTGTGTTTTTTAGTTGTGTGTTTTGGTTGTGTTTTGGTTAATAAATTATTATTTAAGTTGTCAAGCCGGTTCTCGCCTCCTCCTTTCCACTAAACCCCCCTACACATGTTTTGACTAATTTCATTATGCTTTCAGCTACCAATAAGAGTGAAGTTCTCTCAGCTCCATTTAATACATTTTACTATGTTACAGTATTTCGCAAGTTAATGTAATCCTGCTTAGAGGATAGTGTAAACGTGTGTGGCTTGCCATCCTGGGCGAAGGGCTCGAGGCTCGAGGCTTGACCTGAGCTCGAATACTCCCCCTGGACTTAGATTAGTTATTAATAAATAGATAGGAGGAGAAAGGGAAGGTGGAGGGATGCCAGAAGACTTGACGCCATGTAGAGGTAAGCGGCTGTTTATATACGCTTACTCTGGTGATTGGTCGGATTAAATGACCTTGCTTCTCCCGAACCTAGTTTATAAAACTCCATTTAAATATAGGGCTGAGTATTGATAGATTTCCTGATTCGATTCTGATTCACAAGCTCTCAATTCGATTAGATAACGATTCATATGGGTATATTTCAGTTATATATGGGTATATTTCAGTTCAGTTATGTCTCTTTTGCTTACATATGAAAGAAATTCTCTCCCAGCTAATGCTGTTAATTATACAGTGGAACTTTGTTTTTAATTTGACTAATTATATTTTATTAGTTTTTCATCATTTTGGTCACATTTTTTTTATTTTTATGAACAAATCCATGTATTCAATCAATAAATGAGATATTATATTTTATATATTATTTTTTGTTACATGTGTATTGTTTAATTGCTTAATTGTTTAATTAGTTACTATTTACAGGTATTTACATTGATTTGTTGAACACGTGCCAAACCAGGCATTTCTGTAAAGAGTGTCTGTAGATGGGCACATGTTAACGAGAGACTTGAATGGCTTTATCTCATCTCTGCTATGCCTGATTAGAAAATTGTTTTTATTTTCTTGTTGTTTTTGATTAACAACTGACTTTAAAGAACAGAAAGGGCACTTAATGACAAATGGGTGTGCGTGGATCTCATCTTTGGACATACATTACTCTTATTTTTATTACTATCATTAACTTTTACTCTTAACACGCAGTGAAAGGATCTCTCTGCTGAATACTCTACCACTATATTACAAAATTACTTGTGAGTGAAATCTAAACATTTACAGCCAGATGCCAAATATAGAAATTTAAGCCCATAGCACAAAATTTGGTTGCTAATGGAGTGATTTCCTCTCATTAACCTAGTTTCCTTCCACTTTTTGTTTTGTTATCGACAAAGTGAAAATGCATAAAAAAATGTTTTTGCAAAATGCAAATGAGAAATTTGCTGTCTTCTCCCTGCTTCCATTCAAATGGCTTTTATTGACAAAAATGGTGTGCGTGATGACGTCATGCTTAAAAAACACTTTGTCGCATAAGTTTTGGTTTATCGCAAAAGAAATCTGACCATACAGAAATGTGTGTATATTGCTAATTGTGTACCTTTCGCCTCCCATATGTTCCAAATTTTTTCCCCTCGAAGTTTTGGTAAAATGGGGAGAGTATTGAGGCAAATGAAATTAGCCAGCTTACTGTCATTTTAATTTCACAAATAAATGCAATCAGAAGATGAAGAATTGCAATCAAAAGGGAGCAGTTGCCCTTCTGATAGGACTGTAATATTGGTCCTGATGTTGCGCCTATTGCAGGTTGTCACTGGTTCCCGAAAGCAAATATTCATGGCCCTGTTCAAGCTGGCAACCTGCACCAAGTAGTGGGGAAAACTTTCGGTCTTAGTATAAGAACCATCCATCGATGTGCATATGCTGTGTGTACAGCTATAAAAGAAAATTAGATGCGGTGTAATATCAGGCTTTACATATGATACATTCCTGATATTCAATAGGCTATTTTGAACAATCATCTAATCTAAAGCATTGCCATCAGAACTGCATTATGTCCCGCATATTTGTCCAGCAACTTTTAATGACCAACTGAACTTGATTGTCATCTAAAATGAATTTTAGTGTCATATTGCAATTTACATTTTCTGAAGAAGCTAATGTGATCCGAGGTAAAGAAGGTTAGATTTAAAATATTTAAAAGTTTTAAAATGTTCAAAAGCTAGTTTTCTGAAAGTGAACTCAGCATTGGACAAAGAGTTCTGATAGTTTATAGTCTTGAAAAAAATGTAGAACATTCTGAGAATGTCATTCAGCTGACTTTTTTCCATCTACAGAACAGGGTGAAGCTAATTTAAGTTTGTGTAAAGAAAAGGCAATTATATAGGCCTAACAACATAATTTTTTCATTTGGTAATACATTTTTTTATTTAATGCTTTATTCATTTGGTAATTTATTTAATTTAATACAGGGAATTTTGCTGGCATTTTTTCAAAAGTAAGCTAAACATTAATTTAATAGAATTGGGCTATATGTTAGTGTTCCAAAAAAGCACATTGAAGCTTTTCTCCAAGTATTGTATATTTATTTTTAATTTAAAACGTCTTTGTGCACAGAAATGATATGTTTTTTGTATTGTGGGCTAATAGACTGTCGTCTATTATTTTAAATGGTGTGTGTCATGATACACGAGACCAAACAGTCGAGTAAACTCAAGGTTAACTTTTATTGTTTTTTGGATTTTTCCCCTTTTTCTCTCAATTTGGAATGCCCAATTCCCAATGTGCTATTTTTTAAGTCCTCATGGTCGCGTAGTGATTCACCTCAGTCCAGGTGGCGGAGGACGAATCCCAGTTGCCTCCGCGTCTGAGACCGTCAACCTGCGCATCTTATCATGTGGCTTGTTGAGTGCGTTGCCACGGAGACATAGCGCTTGTGGAGGCTTCACGCCATCCACCGCGGCAACCACGCTCAACTCACCAAGCGCCCCACCGAAAACGAACCACATTATAGCGACCACGAGGAGTTTACCCCATGTGACTCTACCCTCCCTAGCAACTGGGCCAATTTGGTTGCTTAGGAGACCTGGCTGGAGTCACTCAGCATGCCCTGGGATTCGAACTAGCGAGCTAGCGAACTCCAGGGGTGGTAGCGTAATTTTACCACTGAGCTACCCAGGCCCCAACTTTTATTGTTGAGCCCATATGAGTGATACGTCTCACTCTGCTCACTGCACACACACAGCAAGAACTAGAAAAAAACCCCGTAACCTAGCAATACTGGACAGTTCAATAACCAATCACAATCTGTTATGTCTCATATCGTCACAGTGTGGAAAAGCAACTTTAATAAATAAACAGATGAATACCACGATTAAATTAATCGCAAAGAGTGGCCATTCGTTTGTTCTCCATGCACTTGTCGATGACAGGTGCATGATATGAGACATTTGTGTTGGCACTCCTGGAAGTGTCATGATGCAGATGTGTTTGCGGCACCGGATCTGTGCAGGTATGCAGTTAAGACCAATCCATAACAGTGCGAGTAATGCTTCAAGAACAGTACAATAAATTGGCTTTCAAGGATGTATACCTTGTCATAATGATTAACACAGGCTAACGATTGGGGTAAATTCTGTCATGTGACACTATATTTTTGCATTAATGCCAATTTTCTTGACAAAAAGTGTTTCCAAACCAGTTTTTCGTTTGACATTTGAAGTATCGACATAGAGTTTATGCACTAGAGTTTAACGGAAAAATATTCTGTCGACACTTGTGAAATTTTAGCAATAATCTGCGTTTCCATCAGCTATATTGGTAAACTTTTTGATGCTCTACACTTTTTGTCGCAAAAAAACCCTTGGATGGAAACGTAGTTAGTGTAGTAAAGGGTTGTGGCAGGATTTTGGTTGCGTGTAGAGTAAAAGATCGATCGTGGGATTTAAGAATCGAAATTGAGATGATTCAAATGAAGATAGCGATGCATCAGAAAATCGATAATTTTACCCACCCCTATTAAAAACCTTAACCAGAATTCTGCAGATTAATCAAATATGTTTGGAAAAAGCTGAATAATCCCAATATAATTGGGACAACATTTTTTTTTTTTTAGTAAATATAATATTTATTGCCGCTACATTTTCTGCATACATTCATGCACTATTAGTCAAAAGTGAGCTAAATCTGACAAAACCTCCCTTTGGGTACGTCCTTAATTGGAAAATTAATTAGTAAATAAAACAAATACTGTTATGGTAAGGTTCGTCTTTAGGCATTAATTAGATTTATTTAAAAACAATATAATGGTATGTGCCCTTTAGATAGATAAGTAAATGTGTGTGTGATCTATGCCACTGAAGTGTGTGTCAGTGCTGTAATTCAAATGGCTTTTTTGTCTCAGTTATAACAAACAGCAATATTCACCCATGTTCGGTTTGATTTTATTCCTTCCATTCAAACATCATTCTTCCATCTATTACTCTGTGTGTTTCCAATCTTACACAGTCTGTTGTGTTTTTCCATGTCCTATTTTCATAACCAGCTGTTCTTTGAATTTTGAGAGCTTCTGTGAATCTGAGTGTGTGGTACAGACTAACTGAAATACCCCTGCAGATCTGGATGGCCCTTTTCACTGGAGGGGTTGCAGACAAATCCGCCTGTTATGGTTCGAGAGAAGATGAGGAAATAAATGAAGCAGATGGAATGGAAACTATGAGGCTTTTTTGTAGATATCTTTTAAAGGCTTTTAAAATCATTAAAAAAAAAAATTATATTAGTCATGTTTACTTTATTATCTGTTCTCATGAAGGCCTTAGACATTTTTAATGAAAGGTTTCCCGTAGCAACGTGCTGTCAGATGATGATTTTATGTGCTGTTCTGCACCCAGAAAAGAGATAGAATGAAAAAAGGAAATAATGATAGATAAAAGTCTGCCAAACTGCAGACTGTCTGTAAAGCAACGGGCTAATCACATTTTATGACACATTACAAAAAACTGTTGTCATGAGAATCTTTTTTTTTTTTTTTTTTTTTTTTAAGAAAACTATGAAATCCAAATTGGAGTTCGTCTTTTAGTTTAGCATTATAAAATGTTGGACATGTCTGTTAGCTTCTAAAGGTTGACAAAGTTAACTTTCCGTATTTGGCTTTTAGCATTGTTTGCAGGGGTGAATACAAACAGGGGCGGGCTTATGTAAATTATCGGGTGGGGTGATATGGCTCAAAAAATTATATCTCTACATTTATTTAGGCTGTTGATGATAATAGAAACATATATTGAATTGATAATTGTTTATTTGTTCAGAAATTACATAAAAGTGATTTTTTATTCATCTTAACAGCCATTGTAGTCAAGTAGTCTTACAATGTTTAATGAAATAAAAATTAATTTTCACTAAATGAACACAAGTTAGAATGGTATTTAATTTATAATATAATTAATATAATTTGTATGCACCAATACAACAATACAGTAATAAAAAGGCAATGTCTGCTTAAATATATTTTTATTATTTTTAATATGATTTATTATTGTCTAGTGAAATTTATTCTAACATGATGCTAAAGTAGTATTATTATTTTGAGGCTTTGAGAGCTTGTTTTTTTTTTACAATAGTAATACATTTCTGTGGTGTTGACTTCCCCTTCACCTGGGGCTATGATTTTGAAGTAACAATGATAGTGCACTGCATTGTCAGAGTTTAAAATGTTCCTCATTGCAAATCTGGTGAAATGCTGTCACCTCCTCCATTTCTGTGATACTGTGTCACGTTTTTAGATTTGAATAATACGTTTAAGTGGCCTCAGATGTTTGAAATTGTGTGAATGGGTGGACCTGCAGCACTTTGCCTTCGTGATGCAAGTGAACGAATCCGCAAACGCTAAAAACAGTGCCACCGAGCATGAACACAGAACAGACCCCTTGAGTGTTTTGCCGTCTGACCAAGGGCGCCCAACATATGGGGCCCCACGCAATTGAGTCATTTGAATGGTGGTTAACACCACTAATGTATACAAATTGCCAAAATTATATAGCTGTGACATAAACTAAAGCCAATTGGGCTATTGTACATGTAAAAAAGGGACAAACCCTTCCTGTTTCAATAAGAAATACATCATCACATGAAAGATCTCGTCAAACTCATGGGGACTTCAAAATTTAAAATATCACTCTTCAGACCGACAAAAACCATGAAGTTGAAAGGTTTGTGTGTGTGTGTGTGTGTGTGTGTGTGTGTGTGTGTGTGTGTGTGTTTAGCGGTATGCCAAACCCAGTGAAACATGAATGCTTACAGAGAAAGAGAGAGGGAGAAAGAAAAGTGAGCGCAGCTACTGCAAAATACAAAAGTTTACCAAGACACAAGGGGCCATTTAAAGTATAGAACGTGTGAGTGTGTGTGAGCTGTGGACGTTCACCTCAGGGCTAATGCCCTCTGCGGCCATCTGTGCTGACCGACCTATGATCACATCACAAAGGAACACACACACACACACACACACACACACATTGGTGCAGCTATCCTTATGAGGACTCTCCATAGACATAATGGTTTTTATATTGTACGAACTATAGATTCTATTCCCTAAACCTAACCCTCGCAAAAAACGTTCTGCATTTTTACATTTAAAAAAAAAACATAGTTTAGTATGTTTTTTAAGTGCTGTAAATTATGGGGACACTAGAAATGTCCTCATAAACCACATTTATAGCATAATACCCATGTAATTACCAGTTTGTAACCTAAAAAAAGTTACTTCGTAAACCACCCAAACCTGTATACACACATACACACACACACACACACACACAATGGCATTTTTGGAGGTCACTTCAAACAAAGGCAGATTGTTTTTGATTTCAGTCTAATCACGTTCTTTTCAAAATGACCAAAAGTGTTCCCTCGGTTTACCTTTAACCTTTAAAAACTAAAGGGAGAAATCGACTAAAAATGAATTATGCCTGCTGATGCTGTCGTATATATACTGATCAGCCACAACATTAAAACCACTGAGAGGTGAAGTGAATAACATTGATTATATCGTTACAGTGGCACCTGTCAAGGGTTGGGATATATTAGACAGTAAGTGAACAGTCAGTTCTTGAATTTCATGTGTTGGAAGCAGGAAAAATAGGCAAGCGTAAGGATCTGAGAGACTTTGACAAGGGCCAAATTGTGATGGCTAGACGACTGGGTCAGAGCACCTCCAAAACGGCAGGTCTTGTGGGATGTTCCCAGTATGCAGTAGAGCGGAACGTTTTAACTCGATGATCATGCGGTACAGTACATTGACGAGTTTAGCCGTTATTCACCCTCTCTATGTTTACATCAGTGTCTCCCGCAGAACGCGTTTGCATACGCCCTCCCGAGAACATCGATGGGACAATACTGCGACAGTTCATGTAATTCTTTATTCTCAGTGCTTTTCAACTTTAACACAAAACGAATTTGCTTTTCTTCACACACACAATGTACACATGCCAGGCTCAAGCTCGGTTCTCTCTCTCTCCCCTCCAGTAGTCTGGATTGCCCTTTAAATCCCTCTCCGCTTTCACTGCAAACACAAAACAGCTGCTAGAGGTGATTTCCCACAGGTGTCAGTCCTTACTCTCTCGGCCTCACTCTCTCGGCCTCGCTCTCCACAGACGTCGCTTGGCCACCACAATTAACTATATATTTTGCTCTGTGTAAGGGATAGATAGCTGATAACTAATAAATAGCACTTAAACTTTAGCAAATGGCCACTATAACTTTTTCTTATGCAGAAAATTTAAGGCAGACATTTTAGGGGATTTTTATTTAAAATAATCACAAAGCACAGTCATCTTACATGACGAAACAGCACAACACACAGACACACATGCAAATATTTTAGCATATCTGCTCTTGGTTTCCTTACATTCATAAGTGTCATACATGTAAGGAAGCCAAGTGCAGAAATGCTAAAATACCTAATTGCTTTTTGTATATTATAATATTATATAATATAAATATATAATAATTATAATTTTTTTTTTTGTTGTGGCCTTTGATTATGGACCCAGGGAGAGATAACATGACTGTCACTCATTCAAGCACTTTTTGTCTATGTATATCAATTTTGCATTTGCCACGCCATTGCGGGCCTCTCAGCCTGAGGCCCCCCTGAGGCCCCAGGTAGTCAGAGGCCCCAGGGCATTGGCCCCATTGGCCCGGTTCATAATCCATCCTTGCTTCATGCATATCAACACCTACTGGGAAGGGAGGAGAATTTATAGTAAAAAGGACTTAAATATTGATCTGATCAGAGGCTGTGTCAGATAAAAAAGGACAGACTTAATTTTATTCAGAATTGAGTTTTATTTATGACTTTTATTGTCATAAAATGTATTATATTCACTGACATTAAATTACTACATTACTATTAAAATTTTCAAAAGGCTGCATTTCCTACAACAGTAGCCTAAAACAATGAACGTGTTTACATGCACGATCCTACACCGATTATGCTTAATAAGCAAACAATGTTTTAGGTCATGTAAACGTCTTAAACATCTTTCCTTTACTGTGGTAAAGTCATAAACTGTTTAAGGAAAAACTGATCAGCACACATTCCTTTTTGCCCATTATCCCAATTTCGCATTGCATGTAAACCCCTTTACAGCCATCCTTAACAGCTAATCAAATGTTCACAAGTGTTGTGCGCATGACGATTTCAATTACATCTAAACTCAGTTTTCTTGCGTCGTCGGACTTTTAAGGTGATCTTTGAAAGTTGTCAGCGTATTGGTGTGCAATCTGTGCATGTAAATGCACTCACTGACTAAACAGCTATTTGCCGGTTAAAATAAACCAATGGCCTGTGTGGCCTAGGTGACGTCAGCTGAAAAGAAAAGTTGTTTCAAGATTATGAAGATAATTTTTTTTCTTCTGAATCACACGCACAGATGAATTGCTCACAATAAGACCAGGAACATGAATTAAGTAAATGGGGTTAATTTTATTTTATGTTGATTTTAAAAAGAACAGCTGCTAGACCCGAGCCATACGTGTGTGTATGTTATTCATTCTAGTGTGTGGAGGTGATTTCTACTGAAAACTCCTGAGCAGTGTATGTGTAGACTATAGGAGTATCTTAGCCTTAACACTGAGATGTTTGATGGTGCATGAAAAACAGGTCTCGCAAAGGCTGTTGAGAGAAAGAGATGCTGACAGACAAAGAGAAAGAAAGAGAGAGAGAGATGTGTGCCTTGTGTTGGGAGAAGTCTGTCATTCAGGATGAGGTTGGCAGTGTGGCCGTCGTTTTCTGTTTCTGATAGAGAACAAGTGAGTCAGAGCTTAACCGAACAAAATGAGAAGACAAAAATCTATTTAACAGGCTGAGATGCTGCGGTTGGTTAGTAAAAAACCTTGGGCTTTTCACAACGCTTGTGCAGCAGCACTGTATTGATATTCCTCAAAATTCAGGTTTGGCTTTGTTCTGAACCTCTGACCTCAAGTAGTAAGCTTCTGGGGGGGCCTGGGAAGCTCAGTGGTAAAGATGCTGGCTACCACACCTGGAGTTCACGAGTTTGAATCTCAGGGCGTGCTGAGTGACTCCAGCCAGGTCTCCTAAGCAACCAAATTGGCCCGGTTGCTAGGGAGGGTAGAGTCACATGGGATAACCTCCTCGTGATCGCTATAGTGTGGTTCTCGCTCTCGGTGGGGCGCGTGGTGAGTTGTGCGTAAGATGCCACGGTGGATGGCGTGAAGCCTCCACACATGCTATATCTCTGTGGTAGGATGAGCCTCAACGAGCCAGGTTGACGGTCTCAGACGAGGAGGCATCTGAGATTCGTCCTCCGCCACCCGGATTGAGGCGAGTCACTACGCCACCACGAGGACTTAGAGTGAAAATTGGGAATTGGACATTCCAAATTGGGAGAAAAAGGAGAGAAAATATAGTAAGCTTCTGCAATTAATTCAGCCCGAAATGCTTAACATACAGACTCGATTCAAACGTTCTGTTGATAATTTCAGCCATTTTAGTTTTGTAAACTTTATACTTTACGTTTTAAGAACATACATTTGTTCTCAAGCCATTTTACCTCTATAACCAGTGAAACAGGATATTCAATAAGAATGACATGGAGCAGGACTTGATTTCATACATCAGGAATTGAATGCTTGATACGTGTGCATTAGCATACCATACCAGAATATAACCTAGAGGGGAGGGGTTGAAAAAATAAGAGGGATTGGTGACATAATTTGAAAAGTCATTACAGAGGCAGAGCAAGTTATTAGCTACATTTTGATAAAAGGTTATGAAGACAAGCATTAATTTTTTCATATAACATGCACTTTTGTATCGTTCACAAAAAGAAGAGAAACGTGAGTTAAGAAAGGTTATAGGGTCTGTTCTGATTTCATGTTGGCTTTAAAACTTCACTCTGAGTTGAGCTGTTTTATTTACATCCTGCACACGAACAAACTCTCTCAGCACACTAGCGGCCGTCCATCCTCTCTCCTCTTCACCTGTCCACTCAATATCCGAGCCGCTGCCCCCATTGGGCATGGCCGGGACTCAATATGTCAAAAGAGCTGTCAAAGAGATGACTAATGTGGCACTTGATGACTTGTGTAAACGTGAGTGCTGTGGGTAATTGGTCGGTTAACCAATGATATCAGTATAGAAAGCTATGCTTAAGTTCAAACTCTTTAACACTTGTTAGTCTGGATCCCATAGTGTTACACTGAAGAAGGGACTCAAGCCATATCTAGAGATCAGAATATCAGTCTTTGGGGTGGACTCATTTTATGTGGGCCTGCGCGCAACCACACAAAACACCCTAGCAACCACATAATAACGCCCTCAACCAATGGCGTGATTTTGGAGCTAGACTATCTGTTTTCTTTGATCAAAGGTAGACTGGGGGAGTATTCTGGAAAACTGTTTGAAAACAATGTTTATTTTTTCAATTCGGTTTGGTTTGGTTAAAAAATTACACAAGAATTGCACACAAGATTTGTTATAAAAAATGAACATTAAAAAGAAATGAACATTAACTTTTTGCTAAATTATTTTTACGTGGCATATTGTACATATTGCAGCCGTTTCCTGGTGAAATGAACACTAGAGGCTCTACAACAATGACTTTTATTCCTTCACAAATCACGAATAAAAGGGTAGATTATCAATTTCTTTAAAACGTACTTTTCACCCAGTTCCTCACATAAACGGTGATACATTTTACTGTTTACATTACATAACGAACTACATTTACAAGCATGTTCAAACACAATTAAATTGCCCAGAGCTCAACTTATAGAGGCGAGTGTAGCACTTGCAATGCAAAGGACTGTGATAAGAGTCGAGAAGGGCATGCGAATCAACACGTGAGCCGAAAGTGTCAAAGTGTCAAGCAATTGCATTTTTCATCTTAACACTCTGGGGTCAACGGATGCGCCGGCGCGTCCTGCTGGATTTTTAAAATACTAATTTTTGGGCATACAGATAAGTGTAAGACATCATTAGAAACTATAAAGGGTCTAAGACATCTAATGTGTAAGACATCATTAGAAACTATAAAGGGTCTACTTATATTTGTGTACACTCAAAATAACAACAAAACCTTGTGCTTTTGTAAAATAAAGAAAATAAACGGTGCGCTTTCAGCCGTCTCTGTCTCCGCGAGCATCTTTCTGAAACACGTCACAAAAATGAAGTGAAACTCCGTGAATACTTATCAGACATACATGAAACATATGTCTAAAGAAAGCTTAAAATGTCTACTTTTAAATAAAACAATTTAAATTTAAAACAAATATTCTCCTGCAATGTAATCTGTATGAAACAAAGAGATGTACAGTTTCTCCTGGCTCAGCTAATTATCCCTAATGTGATCACACCCACCAGCAGAGCGTGCTATATTCATACGGTAATGTGCTGAGGCGATCAATGCAAATGGTAAACGCCCCCAACAGTGCCTTTAAAAACATCAAGTTCATCATCCGATTCATTAACTTTCCTGCGCATTTGGAAGATGGCATACTACAGAGGTGAGGAAGCTCTACAGATGGAACTGGATAGTAATGAAGCGTTCACATTTTCCTCAGAAGAAGAGCAGGAATCCGACGATGAATGTTTACATTTTGAAGAGCGTCTTGATCCAGCTGAGGATACAATTCCGGATGAGTAAGTCATTTAGTTTTACTTACATATTAGTTGACATGCTATTTTATATAAACATGGACATATTTACTAGTTGGACTATTTCCAGACTTGTCAGCCAGTATTCAGAGTATTGAAATTTGAAATATGTCCTAATAGGCAAGTTTTAGTTACATTTAAATGTTGTTTTGGCTAAAGCAGGTATTTAAATTGAACGCTGTATGATATCAATATGATATGTAATATGATATAAAAATAATATGAATGTTTAGATTATATTTTAACTAGTGTTTATGCTGCCTCATTATCATCAACAAAGCTTGTGCTTGCAAATATCTGTTCGGGTGTAAATGTGTAAAATGTGCTGTAAATATGCCCGTATTAGAAAATCAGCATATTACAATGATTTCTGAAGGATCATTTGACACTGAAGACTGCAGTAATGATGCTGAAAATTCAGCTTTGATCACAGGAATGCAATCCGCATCTTCCGTTTGCCTGCAGAAGTGAAGAGAAAAGATTTCTCTTCCCTCTTCAATCAAGTCAACGTCGCTGATTTCTCCGCCAGCCCGCCGAGAATCGGCAGCCGTACCGCCCGCCGACAGAGCGAGGAAACGGCCTCCCGTCATCAACCAAGCCTCGAGGAACCAAGTCTGAGTTAAAGGATGGATGAACACACGTTCTGCATCCTCATGCGATTCAAGTAAGAGGTTTACGTCTGGGCAGAGATAGAATATTATAGTGTGCTATTCTTGTGTTTCAAGGTTTTTGCTTGTACAGTTTACGGACCGCCATGTCCACTCATTATTAATACTCTGGGTATTAATTATCACGAATTTGATTTGCTGTATTGTAGTCCAACCACATTGGGCTGTTGTGCATTTCCGCCATCGCGGGTGAGACCGGCAAACTGAGTTTATCCATAAAAGAATCAAAGAACGCGGGACGGTTTACGAGCCGTCCACCGCGTTTCTGAGTGATAAACTAACAGCTGCTTTCTCTAACACGATCGCAAAATCGGCTTTGGGGCCGTCACTTAATTATCTCTCTCTCGTAATAACCACACACACACACGCACGTGCGCGCGACCCCTCACAAACATTCTGGCACACATTTTTGGCTAGTAGATAAAGCTCAGCTTTGTCCCTAAGCTACCATTGACTGGTTTCTCTCCGCCCACATTCGCAGCCATATTCCCTGGCCGGAAGTCTCGCATGACATACTCTCCACGAGAGTCACGTCTGCCATTTTGTGCACGTCCCAACTTACACACACACACACACACTGTCACACACACACACCTTATGTGTTATAGGATTATTTTATTTCCATATCTAATCATATCACTGTTTAGTTTGTAGTTGTAAGTTCTAAGTTTATTGACTGCATTGTATTAATTATTAATTGATATTACTGCATAAATAAACTTTGTTATATTACAAAGAGAAGTGTTTTGGTTTGTTTTGCATACACCTGTGTCATGCTGACGGGATGTCAGTGCTCGGATTCAAGCCGTCATTCATTGTTTTTTCCCGAAAATCGATATTCTTCGGATGTTGATTTTCCTAAGAAAACAATCTAATATTGAGACTGTTATACTATCTGGTTATTAGTCCCTGATTCCAGTGTGGTGCCCCGACAATGTTAATCCTTATTAATATTCTATTGATTTTTGATAATTGATAATTATCTTTGACGATTGTTGATTTAAAGGATTAAAAAAGTTAACATTGATTCTCATCAATGTTCTATTGATTTTTTAATTAATAATTATCTTTGATAATTATTAATTATTGCTAATAACCAAACCCGCTCCTAAACGTAGCGCACTACATTTACTGGAGCCCCATATGAGGTTTTAATGAGTTAGATTCAATTAATTAATTTAAATATTAATTAATAAATAAAGAAATAATTATTAATTATTTCTGATAGTAACACTGATCTAAACAACCAGTAAAGCCCTACATATTGCAGCCCAGTTTGTGCTGAATAGTGTTATCAGACTTTAGCCATTAATATGTTTTAAGAAACTGAAAAAAGCACAAATGTCAAGTCATGTCATTGAAACACCCTCAGACCCCTGAGGGTTAAGTTTGCTTTTTTATGCCACTTTCAGTTAGGTTTAGGGTAGGGGGGTAGGTTTTGTTGATTTAAAACTTGATAGAGCAATAATCTTAAATTCAATTTAATTTAACTTGCTGTTAGTGCCACTTAGTGGACATTTCAAACCAGAACTGTAGCCTTGTAATATAATTTTGCAAAAATGTCATCACAGTCACATTATGTATGAGATCAGGCTTGCTAATGTCATAAAATAGTGGCAAACTTGAATTCAGAGTAAAATAAAATAATTTAGCAGGATAAAGTTTAGCAAAATGGAACATAAGCTAATTACTGTGAAATCCGTTTATCTGCATGTTGTAGCTCCAGGCTTATTAGATTCTCAACTGCACACAAACACACAGCGAACATGAAAAGCGGCAATTAACTTTAATTAATAATAGACTCTGCTAGACTTCATTTACTGTCTGTCTTGATTACCTGAAAGACATGGCTCAATTCTAGACAGATGAGTCTGGCATCCGGAGCTCTATCCTGAGAGTTCAGCACTTGTGCACGGATATCCTGTAATTTGCAAACATGATCTGATCTGCTATGGAATGCTCGGATTGGGACATTTGGGGAGATTCTGCTCGAAGGCTCTCACAGGGCTTGGAAAAGCCATTGAGCCATCTGTAATTGTCAATCAGAAGCTCTGGATATAGTTTCTCTGTTTGTCATTATACTCTGACTGTCATATGATGAGGGAAATTCTTTTTTCTGTGATCTGCCACAGGCAAATCACCCTCCCCACACTGTCAGCTTGCCATTCCAAGATCAGTGGCAGCACAAAAATATAAAAATTCTGGCTTATGTCTTTAACTCCACAACTGATAAAGATTTTGATGCAGGTTTTTTAGATATGCACAAAATATTTATCCTGCTTAATGTGCATCAATCTCCCTGAATTTTCCACATGATGCTAGTCTAACGTTCTGACGTTTCTGTACACTGTGCTGGGGGGATCATTTACATTTGGACCCGATCTCCCAGCGCTCACCTGAATGAATTTTTAAAGGCAAAGCTGCTTTGTACAGGTGAGAGACAAAAGCCACTTCAGAAACCTCCAACGTTCATTAAATAGCCTAATTATAATGGTCCCAGCAATAATGTGGCCCTCATCACTGGTGCTGGAGCAGAAACGTAGAGGATTAAATACCAAAGTCTGCCATCAAAAGTCAGAGACTTCAGTATAAACACAAACATCTCTCAAATTGTTTGAATGTCTAGCATTTTCCTGTTGGCAGATTATTCAGGTGACAAGCTACATATAAGCATTTTGACAGTTTAACAAACTTTAAGTATCTTTTGCTCCACCATGAAATTAGCTAAACTAAAATAGAAAAAGAGACTTTGGAGGAAGAAACTTATGTTAACGCCTACTATATTGCAGCAACGCATTATATCATGAATTGCATTCGGACACATTTTGGAATGCAACAATGCATGAAGTTGAGCTTTTGTTGCTAGAAATGTTTGTATTCACTTACTTGTGTAGAGTTAATATGATTACCATCTTTACAAACAATGTTTTATATATTAATCCAATATACAGTATAATGGTAAAATTTATTGCAAAGTTGGAATGACCCTCTCCTCACACAGACAATTTTAATACAATTTGAATGCAAAAACTGCTTTTATATCAACTTGTTTTCATGTCAGGATACAACTGAAAATCACATAAATTCTTTGGTTGTTCCCTGCAGCAATTGTTGGTCCCTGTTGACCTATGTGCTCAAGGGGAAGATAACAGGGGAATATGTACTGAACTCTTCCACTGGGTTGCCAGGGTGCATATTTAGCCCTCAGCAAGCCAGCAGGTTACTTCCTGAGAGATGTGGGTACAGATGATGACGATTTAGAGCAAATTATGCTAATTTTCAGGCCCAATTCCTCTGCACTCACCGCTTAACTCTGCGGCAGAGAGAGGCCATTTATTTCCCCTCACGTCCCGAATGGCGGCCATCTGATAAAGAAGACAGTGTTATACTGCAACGGGTTACCCCATGGCATGCTATTCATTTGACACCACCGATTATCTGCACACTCCATCATTTTCTGCTGCATTATCAGTTGCAGAGTTGCATTAGTCGCAGGCGTGCAGGGGATCCTCCGTTTAACACAGGATGTGTGCTGTGAAAGACAGGTGTCGGATTACAACAGCAGCAAGACTAAATTACCTGCATATATTACATTATTTTACACTCTAAGTCCTCATGGTGGTGTAGTGACTCGCCTCAATCCGGGTGGCGGAGGACAAATCTCAGTTGCCTCCACGTCTGAGACGTCAATCCGCGCATCTAATCACATGGCTTGTTGAGCTTCACGCTATTCTCCGTGGCATCCACTCACAACTCACCACGTGCCCCACCGAGAGCGAGAACCACATTATAGCAACCACAAGGAGGTTATCCCATGTGACTCTACCCTCCCTAGCAACCGGGCCAATTTGGTTGCTTAGGAGACCTGGCTGGAGTCACTCAGCACACCCTGGATTTGAACTCGCGACTCCAGGGGTTGTAGCCAGCGTCTTTACTCGCTGAGCTACCCAGGCCCCCAATTACCTGAATTATTAACAGATAAGTCCAAATCGATCAGGGTGATTCTTTTAATCAATGAATAATACACCAGGCTTCTCAATGGGGGGTGTATTTAGTAATGTTTTTAAACTGCTGAGACATTTCTACATTTTTGTTTGTTCACTGATTTCTTTTCCTAAAGAAAAAATTTGTAGTTGCACCAAACAAGTTATTTAGTCTTGGTAACCAACCACCTGACTCCATTCTAGTATGCACCACCCACTTTCTGTGATTCAATCAATTCCCATTGGATAAAATCAAGCCCCTCCCTACATTTCTTTTTCTCATTGAATATTCTGTTTCACTCTAAAAAAAAAAAGAAAAAAAAAAAGCACGATTACGGTATTAAAACTGATTGCAAATTGTCTTGAAACTGATATTCAAATGATATGTCTTTAATAAGTCTACAAAACAATTATCTATTATTTTTCTCCCTTTTAGCTCTTTCACTGTTTTCTCTTGGGGAACTCTCCAAATATTGTGTCTTTAAATAAAGGAACTGCTGGGTATAAATCTGAAAATGATATTCTCAGATTTTCATATGCAACACAGATTGCTATCTCTCCTAGCAAGCATCACGTACCTGACTTCATGACGGCAGCAACAACTAATGAGAAACTCCTCCTCAAAGTGTCACTTACTTGAGCAGCAATAAATCCACAGAATGAATGAATATGGAGACCGAGAGAAAAGAGCGCACTCCCTTTATTACAAAATGTCCAAGATAATATTTTACTCTTATTAAAATCTCCCAGCCGCCTTCCGGACAACGCCTAGTGCTTCACCCCAGGGAGTGTTTTAATGTGCTTATAATTTAATATCTAGCCCCGGATTATATGGATCTAATGCAGAGCTTTTGAAAATACTCCCCCAGTATGCACTCCCCCAGTAGCAGGAAATTTTCTCTTTCTCATTAGTGTAAATGTTGCATGAATAATTTGTCTGTCCTCATACATAGCTCAATTAAAACATAGGCCGATGACAGTGTTATAAAATCCTCTTGGAGATATTAACATATATATGAATTTGCATCTGTATATAGTATTTTAATTTTGATTTTGAATGCCAGGCCTGTTGGAGAGTCCCAGAAATGCTAAATTACTCATTTCGTGCTTTGAGACGTTTATGCGTCTAAATCCAAAGAGACCCATCGAAAAAAAAAAGCTAAAAAAAAGTGAAAACACAACACAACTAATAAAACAGAACACAGGTTTCCCAAGACTCATTTTTAAAAATGAGTAGACTCATTTGGGTTGGTAACCACCCCAATAATCAAAACAAGCAAGCACAACCCCCCCCATTATTTATACCATGATCAATGGAAACGTAAATGCGTCACACTGCAGCCCCCCCAACGTTCAAACCGAATCTACACCCTTGGGCACGACGCTCAAAGACGTCCATTCTAACACAAATTTACATAGAAAAACAATTGAAAAACAGTGCAGACTGACGCAACAATGGCCCTTTGGCTATATTTCACACTTGGTTCGATTGCTTGGTCTGAACCAGGGTTTGATTGTCTTATTTGGCTCAGAACTGCAGTATGTTTGCAATCAATGTAATGCCATGAGAACCAGCAAAAGCTGCAGCCAAGTATGACTATAATGAGAAAACAGCCAAAATGTAAATCGTTGTCACTGTTTTTGTCTCTTTGGTTTTAGGGGCATTCTCACGTTCCATCTACTTTTTTTAACTGTTGGTCTGTAACACATGCATTTGGACATGCAACACAGCATATTTCAAACACTTTTAAAACAATGGTTTCAAAGCAATGGACCAATCAGATTAAACTGGGGGCAGGATAAACATATACTGTACATATGGACAAGCATATTAAGTCTTTATATTAACAACAGTGAATAGTTTTTGACAAGCCCATATGAGCATCTTCTAAATTTCTTTTCAAGTTGCTCTGTATAGCTGTTTTTAAACAAGAATGTGTGTTGTTTGAAAATCTCCTTTATTACCAAAACTGTGTATGTACTCTGAATGCATTTGAAGAAAGTGAGCTGAAGGCAATTTCTGCAAAGACAAACAGCAATGAGAAAGAATATTCATGAAATAGGCCAATTCTACGTCCATCATCAATAGCAGTTCACATCCACAAATTAGAACAGATTGCTTTCATACCAAATGAGAATTGTACCCCAGACACCTGTTTTCAGCCAGACTTGGGTGCAATTCCTTAGTGCACACCAGAGTTCGGAAAACAGCTTTCACACCAACCAAATGAACCAAACTCCCCTTTAGAGACAAAATGTTTAGCTTTAAGTTTCAATATCTGCAGACTAAATACACTGACCTCAGGTGTCAATTTCACAGGTAGGATCTCAAAAGCTGGCGTGTTGATTCAGCAGGACATGCTGATGGCAGAGGCCACTGAATGCCCTTGAGTTTATCCAAAGCAGAATATTTATTTGAATACACATAGACAAGGCCCTGCCCTGAACACCACATCAATATTAATGCAGCACAGACAAACAGCGTCCCACAGGCCTAACGGGATCGAGCTGCCAAAAACAGCAAGGACACGAAACTAGGAGCCAGATTTACTGTCTCCCTCATGAGTAATTAACTTCACATTCACTAGCAAATGGCTGGTTGGAAGACAAAGAAATTTTTTGTCCGTCCTAATTTTGTCAGAATAAATCTTGGAGGTGGTAATTTTATCAACAGTACTGTATGTTACAGATAATGGTTTTCACATGGCATGTTTGTTAATACTGTACGTAACTTGTGCATTTAGGGTGACAATTTGAATTCAACATGAAACATCACTTGCAAACCTATTTTACTTCCATTAAAGGAATAGTTCACCCAAAAATGAAAATTCTCTCATCATTTACTCACCCTCATGCCATCCCAGATGTGTATGACTTTCTTTCTTTCTGCTGAACACAAAGATGTTTAGAAGAATATTTCAGCTCTGTAGGTCCTCACAATGCAAGTGAATCGGTACCAAAATTTTAAAGCTCTAAAAGGCACATTAAGGCAGCATAAAAGTGATCCATACGACTCCAGTGGTTAAATCCATATCTGCAAAAGCCGTATGATAGGTGTGGGTGAGAAACAGATCAATATTTAAGTCCTTTTTTACCATCAATCTCCACTTTCACTTTCACATTTTCCTTTTGTTTTTGGCAATTTGCATTCTTCCTGCATATCGCAATCTACTGGGCAGGGAGGAGAATTTATGGTAAAAACTGACCTAAATGTTGATCTGTTTCACACCCACACTTATATTGCTTTTGAAGATATGGATTTAACCACTGGAGTCTTATGGATTACTTGTGTGCTGCCTTAATGTGCCTTTTAAAGCTTTAAAAGAATTTTGGAGCTTCAACATTTTGGTACCTATTCACTTGCATTGTAAGGCCCTACAGAGCTGAGACATTCTTCTAAAAATCTTTGTTTGTGTTCAGCAGAAGAAAGTCATACACATCTGGGATGGGATGATTTTTTTGGGTGAACTATCCCTTAGCATTATGTTTTTTTGAGATAAACCGGATAGGACTTGATTTTATCCATCAGGAACTGATTAGATGGTTAAAAATGGGTGTTCCATACCAGAATGGAGTCCCAATTCACAATATTTATGCTTATTTTTATAGTTATTTCCTATTATTGCTGAAATCTTTATTACATTAATGATATTATTGGTATTGTTATAAATTTAATGATAACTTTAAAGTGAATATGAAATCATAAACAACTCTAGTTAACATCATAAAGACCATATAGCTATTTAGGCCTTGTTTTAGGCTACTGTTGTCGGTAACACAGCCTTTCTAAAATCTGGGCAATAATTAACAGTAATTTAATGCCACTTAATATAATAAAGTTTACAGCATTAATAACATAGAACAATATGTATCTGAAAAATAATCTGGGAAAAATGGGATTTGTAGATATGCCATTAAGGGTGCATTTAGGTGTACACTTTCTCCAATCCAATCAATTTCTAATAAATTAAATCAAGTCCTGTCCTACAATTTTTTTATTTTTACGTGGAATATCCTGTTTCACTCCTGTTTTATTTTTACTTGGTTGAAAGTGTATCTTAAACCACATCTAGTTAAAGCACAAACACAGAAAGCCATGTCCTGACGTCCTCCTGAGGTAAACTCAGCGTGCACCTTCTCCTTTTGTTACCTCAGCGGAAGAGCTTCATTAAAGTGCATCTACTTCATCCCAAAGCCACTGACTGCAATGATCCCACAGCCCTCGTTTGAAAAGCTACTCGTTGGTTTAGGTAATGACACAGTTACATCAAAAGTGCTCTGACTGAGACTAACAAACTTGCCTTCAGGGAAAGCGAGCGGACAGTCGACAGGTTCCTGCTTTCCTTGAAGACACAGCAGATACCTGGAAGCCACTGTTGAACTCTCACTCAAGAGTTTAGAAACATCAGTCTGGTTTTTGGTTAATGTGTTCTGTCTGTGCCATTTTGTTAATTGATGATCTATGTTAACATGTGCTAGACAGAGGTCTGTGAAGATTAGCGTGAGCACAGTGTTTTTCTGCAAATTAGGCAGGGTTGTTTTCACACCCCTGTTGAAAAACACATTATCATGGTCTTACCCCAACTGCAAATTGTAGCCCAGTGTTTCTTGCTTTAAAACTTTATGAATAGAAACTCTGAACGTTAGTACATTAAAATAATTAATAGCAATTACATTTTGAGATTTCAGAAGTTTCAAGAACTGTATTTTCTTCAATAAAAACAGTCATTGAAGGCAGTTTTTAAGAAAAATAAGAAATACAGGATGATATCAGTTTACATGTTGTACATCTTGATTTTTAGCGTTTTTAAGTTATAGCAAGTTAATTATTGTTGTTGTTATTATAATAACAATAATAATAATTAATATAATAATAATAATAATAATAATAATAATAATAATAATAATAACAATAATCATTATTATATTATTTATATAAAATCATTTTGAGCCTTCTTGAGGCCCCCTTGGAAGTTTGCCGAGTCCACATGAACCACACCCCAAACCCTCATTTTCATATGGACTTGGGTTTCTCCAGAAACCATTTTTGGTTTTTGTTTAACAATGTGCAGGACAGCAGAAGGTGTTCCAAATATCCTGAGCCCCAGGTGCTCAGCAACAGGAAGAGAACAGTCCTGGCACAATCCAAAACTGCGTCCAACTCCTCATGTCACTGTATTAACAGGTTACAGCTCTTTCTCATCGACTGACAGTGAATTGAATGAGTTCTCACTAAATGATGCGAAGAGCAGCAATGGGCCGCTCAGATACGGATAACTGAGGGATTTACCATCTTTGGCAGGAGAGTTTTCCCTCATCACAACCTGAATCCCACTGATAACATCTCTTCCACTTGTATGGAAGGAAGGTTATGAAATAGAGAAAGGTTTTTTTTTTTTCTGGGTTCTCTCATTTTTCGGGTTTGACAGCTTTACAATTGTGGGTCCTTTGAGAATGTGATGTCTGTGTAACACCGTACGAGCTGCTCTACAATGCTAATGAAACACACACAGCTTAGCATCTGTTTTAACACTGGATCAGTAATTAGTCAAGAAATGGACTATGTGGAAAAATGACAGGGGATTTTCATTTCATTATGATGACAATAAAGGTCATATTCTAGGAGATATTACATAATGGCAAATAGTTTTTTCTTGTTTTAAGCATAATCCTCAAATTTGGTAAATAAATATGTTTAAAACAAGAATATATTTTCCCTATAAGTTGATAAAAACAAACTTAGTTCAATATATATTCTCTGAAAACAAGACTGTACAGCTTTTTACTTCAAGAAAATCTACCTCGTTGAACATTTAGATATGAATTATATTTATATACTATAGGGAAAAAGACAATAATACTGAATAAAAATTACTTACTAGCCTGTCGCATGCTGCCTTCAAGTTCTCCTATGTATTCGAGTTCTGAGGTCATATTTACCATGTGATGTGTGTTCAAATGATTTTGGCCAGAATTAAATGAATGTGCTGAGCAATGCCATGAACTACAATCCCATAAAGCATTGTGAATGACGATTTTGCATAATATTCAGATATATAAATATATAGAGTATAGGGAGACTGACTTGATTGCGTCATGGGAGTGTGCGGTCACAGCTGAGCTCTTTTGATGCTCTTCATTTGCATCATGGGTAGTCTAGTTCTTCATCAGGAATTCTGCTATTAAACAAAGTTGAAATAACGCCGACTGATGGCTTCAGCAGAAGCATATACAATCGATTAACAACTTCTGAGCTCACAGTGGGTCTATTTTTAAAGGTTTATAAGTTATCTTTAAAAATCAGTTTGCCTCTGGAGAAAACGAATGGGATTTTTACTTCCAAAACCAGAATCTTGCGTTCTACTGGGACATTGTGGTGCATTCACGTGGGCTCATTTTGTAAATACGATCATTCAGAGCAACATGTACGCATACACACTACACTGCACTGAAGTGACACCTGTTTCTGTTAGGTTAGTATCCCTGATGATACACATGTACATTGATGAGCCAAAACATTATGACCACCTGCCTAATATGCTGTTGGTCCTTTGCGTGCCACCAAAACAGCAACGACCCACTGAGGCATGGACTCTACAAGACCTCTGAAGGTGTCCTGTGGTATCTAACACCAAGACATTAGCAACAGATCCTTCAAGTCCCATAAGTTGCAAGGTGGAGCCGCCGTGGATCGGACTTGTTGGCCCAGCACATCCCACAGATACTCAATTGGATTGAGATCTGGGGAATTTGGAGGCCAGGGCAACACCTTGAAATCTTCATCATGTGAAGAGAACTCTTCTTTCCTGCTGAAAGAGGCCACTGCCATCAAGGAATACCACTGCCATGAAGGGGTGTACCTGGTCTGCAACGATGTTAAGGTAAGTGGCACATGTCAAATTGACATTCACACGAATGGCCAGACCCAGGGTTTCCATAACTCCCAGGTCATAACGTTTTGTCTCAGTGTATTTTAAAATCACTCATATATCTTGTTTTATACTGCATGTAAAAGTCTGCACTCTTTCTCATACTCTCTTTTGACTTCCTGTGGCGCTGCACCTTCTGTTCACAAGAACTTTGCATTTGCGCTTTAGAGAGAGCATGCTGTCTCTTTCTCTCACTCTACATCCTGTTCTGGCTGAGCTCCAGTCCTCATGAGCTACTGACTAATGTGCCACCCCTCTCTCTGTCTGTTCCCCTGAGATCGTGAGTGGTCCTTCACCTGGAAGAGAAACCTCCTTCTGATGGATTCAGCGGCATTAACTGAGCATCACAGGCTGCTGGTTTATTTACCGCCTCTTTGTTTTATTCATGACTATTTAGTCTCGCTTCAGTCAATTGAAGGGAGTCACATGTCATAATATTGAGTATTTGTGTATTGAGTATACTTTATTGTCCCGTGTGGGAAATATGAGAGAGGCAGCGCTCAGTCACACTGAGCAACTTTATGAATAATACGTTGTGAAAGAATTAATTTGTTTAAATAAACGTCTGTGTGATTCTCACTCGCTGAATGAGAAACTGAGACACAGCCCTCCGTGAATAAATCAACAGATTAGAGTAGAGTTTCCCTCTGTCGACTGTTTGAAAGGACGGAAGGATAGAGAGATTTATTATTATCATTCATTCATATTTAGTGACATTTTTTCATGCTTGATGGGAATTTGTGAGTGACTTCAGTGCTGATATCCCAGAGAAATATTTTTATTGCTCAGAAGAAGTTGCCCTTTCATAGCTCTGGAGACTAAATTGAATTTTTGTCATGATTCACTCAAATCTTTTGAATCCTTGGAACTTACAAAAGGATTCATTTATAGCAGTCCAAGCTGCTCTTTTCCATACAATGAAAGTGAATGGTGACTATGACTGTCAAGCAAGATTTGAAGTAAAGAACAACTTCAATTTCAGTCTGTTCCTCACACAAAGCTATTGCTTCAGAAGACTTGGAATAAAGAGCATGAGAAGTGTGGTTGCCTGTGGTCACCATTCCCTTTCATCATATAGAAGAGAACCTTCTTGGGACCTTCCTGCTGTGAGGAGACAGTGCTAACTACTGAGCCACTGTGCACCCCAGGTTTGGGGTGATATTAAGGTGAGTAAATAACTAAAAAAAGAGAGTTTTCATTTTTGAGTTCATTTAAGTATCAACTCAGTCTCAGATATTTCTCCTCAAATTCCTTACGACAAATACAAATAGGCACAAATGAGTCAATTGTTGACATACAGTAAAAGTATGGAGCTATAAAATGTATGTTGATATACATCTTATCTGTAGTGAAAGATAGGTTTTAATGATTTTTCAAAATGCAGCTACCTTGTTAGTGCTTGCTGTTTCGGTCATAAACACTTATGTCTATCAGTAACAGTAACTATTTGATGCATATTTTTTTACACAAAGAAAATAGCATATATTTGTCGTGAGTAAGCTGTCTAACATGTATTACCAGCCTGATCTCATGGAATTTACGTGGCAATGGCAACATTTTTGCAAACCAAAATTACGTGCTTCATTACATGTTTGGCTGCAGTTTCCCAGTGAAATGTCCAGAGGGGGCGCCAAAAGCGAGTGAAGTGATGTTGTACTCAGATGAGGTTTTTAAGGTGAATATTAGAGGATGTTTTAATGAGTCAAATATACCTGGTGGTGGTGCCGTAATGGGCTAAAGCACAAAACCGGTAAGCATAATGTTGCCAGTTCAATCCCCACAGCCACCACCATTGTGTCCTTGAGCAAGGCACTTAACTCCAGGTTGCTCTAGGGGGACTGTCCCTGTAATAAGTGCACTGTAAGTTGCTTTGGATAAAAGCATCTGCCAAATGCATAAATGTACCTACCTAACCTAAAACTTTAACCTAAACATAACCAATAATGTTCAAAAAGATAAATGAGAGGTGATCAAAACAGACATCCTTAACCTAATCCTAACCGATAATATTTTAAAAGCCAATTCAACATGAAAAGCATATTTACTGAAGCAACCACGTAATTTCTTATTGCTTCTATGGCTCTTTTGCTTCACTTTCACTTTCGTTTCGAGTGTGCTTGGTAGGGCTTGAGGCTCGTCTCCAAATCCAAAGTCCAACACTCTATCAGGTGAGCTACCGTGGATGTTAATTACATTGAAATAAGTGTGTAAATGTTGGTGGGTCTGTAATACAAGTGTTAAAATGTATCGTTTTTCAAATGATGTGTTAGAGTAAAAGTGTTTTGATATAATAACATAGTAGTGTTTAAGTACGTGACGGCCATGATTTAGGCCACACATGGTTTCTATATTTTACGTTTGGACTTACAAATAAATGAAAGGACACTGCCACACTGGTTTGGTTTACCATCTTTATTTGCCATTATATGGAGTCAGTGCACGGGCTTAGTTAGCTGGCTTTTTACATTAGCTAAAATGATATCCATGGCTCTGATTTTAGTTGATGTATAATGTTTGTTCCAGGACATATGTTGTTAATGTTTGTGTAATTTTATGTTTTTTTTATTTTTTTTATTTTTTTGGCATTGTAAAAATAATCAAGACATTTTTTGCATAATTCTAAAATTCAGGTACACCCTTTTATAGAAATACTTCCTTAAATTACAACACAAGCATATTCATTTAAAAGTGACAGAGTTAAAAAGATGCTTCATAGCAGCCACCCCCCCCCCTTCTCTCGCTGATAGTTTAATGCTGCTCAGTTCAGCTGTCACTCATAACCTGAATATTTATTTTCCAGAATATTCCTCAGCGATAATCATTGCTCTCTCTGCCCTTCCACGCCTGCTAGTCGTGTGACTAAATGATTATTCACTCATTACTCATTCACCATATGAGGATCATATTACAATTTCAGATTTGCAGCAGGACATGCAAAGCTCGTTCACGGCTCACATTAGATCAGACCTGTGACTCACTCTACTCTCCTGAGAGATGAAAAATATAAAGTTCTGGAAGAGTTGTTCCATCTGACCTCATTCAGGCCATGTGACTAAACTTTCCTTCAGCTGCATGCGAGGTCATCCATTAATTTAGCCCATGTGGCAAACAGGACGGGGCCGAGCGGCGTCTGGGCAGAGCGAGGCCGGGAAGATAAGTGGTGAATGCGTTCCACCTGTGTGCCACACCAGTCTCGCATTCCAGTGAGGGGCAGTGGGAGTATTTAGGGAGAGGAGACAGCGGCAGACGGGGAGAGAGAGAGAAACACCTGAAGCTGTGTGTTTGTCAACGTGTTAGTGTGAAGCGACTGCTGAAAAGCAGCGTGTGGTGTGACACTGAAAAGTGTATAGTGTTTGTACAATAAATGTCTACGTGTTGTCAAGCCGGTCCCAGCTTCCTCCTTTCCCATACATTCCTTGAATTGTTACAGCCCACTTCTCTGGAGAAAGACACTGCAGTACTGCAGTTATGAAGGGAAAACGTTGCTCTTGCTAAAAATAACCACCTTTAAACCCCCTCACTTTGTGGGTCAGCGCCTGGCTGATATTGATCGCTTTAAATTACTCCTGCATGGCTCCTCATGCACGCCTCCCTCTCTGTGCACAGCGGTCGCCAACTATCTCCGTGTGAAGGTAGTGATGTGGGATATTGGTACATCAACATGACAACCTGCGATGCATAAACGGCTTCCTTTTATTGATTCATTCATCGGGCTGTCAGGGCACTGTTTAAGTTGAAGTATTTTACTCTCAATGTTTGTTCTGGGAAATTTACAATAATCTTGTATTATAGGCTTTAGTCCCAAGGTCAGCAGCATTTCTTTTTTCTTTTTTTTTGTGGGGGGGTTTTCCCCTTTTTCTCCCAATTTGGAATGCCCAATTCCCAATGCGCTCTAAGTCCTCGTGGTCACATAGTGATTTGCCTCAGTCCGGGTGGCGGAGGACGAATCCCAGTTGCCTCCGCGTCTGAGACAGTCAACCCGCGCATCTTATCACGTGGCTTGTTGAGCGCGTTGCCACAGAGACATAGCGCATGTGGAGGCTTCATGCCATCCACCGCGGCAACCACGCTCAATTCACCATGCGCCCCACTGAGAACAAACCACATTATAGCGACCACGAGGAGGTTACCCCATGTGACTCTACCCTCCCTAGCAACCAGGCCAATTTGGTTGCTTAGGAGACCTGGCTGGAGTCACTCAGCACGCCCTGGGATTTGAACTAGCGAACTAGCGAACTCCAGGGGTGGTAGCCAGTGTATTTTACCACTGAGCTACCCAGGCCCCCGGTCAGCAGCATTTCTATTATAATTTTGCATTGGGAAAATGTGTGGATATCTCAACATCCATTTTGCTGTATTTCTCCAATAAAGTCTGTAGCCTTTTGCTCTTTAGACACGTGGCATTGTCGTAGCAGTAGCGTTTGACATGCTAGAGTCACAGCGCTTGCATAAGAGATGCAAGTTTGGGCTAGGACATGTTCAAATCACATTCTCTCAATAATATCTTGTCCCCTTCGATATAAGATTTAATAAAAGGAGTTAAAAAGCTACCATAACTGCACTTAAAGGAACAGTTTACCAAAAATGAGAATTCTCTCATCATTTACTCACCCTCATGCCATCCCAGATGTGTAAGACTTTTGCTGAACACAAAGATTTTTGGAAGAATATTTCAGCTCTGTAGGTCCATGTAATGCATGGACCTACAGAGTGAATGGTGACCAAAATTTTGAAGCTCCAAAAGGACATAAAGACAGCTCCAGTGGTTAAATCCATATCTTCAGAAGTGATATGACAGATGTGGGTGAGAAACAGATCAATATTTAAGTCCTTTTTTTAGTATAAATCTCCAGGTTCACTTTCTTCTTCTTTTGTTTTTGCTAATATGCATTCTTCGTGCATATCGCCACCTACTGGGCAGGGAGGAGAATTTATGGTAAAAACAGACTTAAATATTGATCTGTGTCTCACCCACACCTATCATATCGCTTATGAAGATATTGATTTAACCACTGGAGTCATATGGATTATTTTTAAGATGCCCTTATGTCCTTTTGGAGCAATACAATTTTGGTATCCATTCACTGGCATTGTGAGGATGTAAACAGATAGCAGGCGAAGTGAGATCGGGTCCCCTCGTGGAGCCGACCCTGAATATTTGTGTTGGCACTCCTGGAAGTGTCATGATGCAAATGTGTTTGCAGCATCGGATCTGTGTAGGTATGCCGTTAAGACCAATCCATAACAGTGCGAGTAATGCTTCACGTACAATAAATTGGCTTTTTTACTACAAATACCATAGTTAAACTATGGCTACTCTAAAACAATGATTTTTATTAAGGGCAAACCTGTTGAAGTGTTTGTTACTAAATAGAGTATTCTTACTTTAGATTTGGCGGTAACAAAATGTTTTTTTTCCTGAACATTGCAAATACTGAAACGCACCAAAACCGTGACCCTAAAACTGTGATGCAAACCGTACTGTGAGAAATTTTAACCGTTACACCCAAGGGCGTAGCAGCCACGTCCCCAACACTCTTTAAAAAGGTGATTTTTGTCCCCTTCATTTTTCCAAGCTAAACCCATACCGAGTCCAAATGGTGGATTTGCATATAGTATTCTCTGCGTTTTGTAACTTTGGGCTGATTGAGCGACCATTCAGCCAATCACAGGTGAGTTTCATGAGCCGAAACAACCCTTGCGTAATAGGCCATCAGTCAGACAGTCTAATCAACGCGGCTCCGTTCATTTCTACAAAGTTGCTTTTAACAATGCTCATTTATCCATGTTTTTTATCGCCATTGATATTGATCTAAATTAATAATATAGAGATGAGTTATTTATCGGCATATCACATGTGAAATGCACGGCAGAAAAAAACAAAGGACAATCCTTCTTTAAAGCACACATTATGAGTGGAGTTTATATCAGTGCCAATATGCTTTTTACATTATGTTTGTGAGGTAATAGTTTGATCGGTTCTTTTTGCCAATTTAAGCAGATTACTAGATCTGTGTTAAATATGTAAAGCTGTTTTTAATATCAGCTCCTGTTTTTTTAGCTCTATGCTGGTGTGCATTTGACAAACTGTAGGAAAAAGACAGATCTGCTCTGTTCTTAGAACACTTAGGCATTTTGCTGAAGTTAATAGATATGTAGACACGCTTTTTTATACATGAAAACGTACAGACGTTATTGAAACTCATAACTACACCGTGTAACAAATTATATATATATATTTTTTGGTTCCTGGGTAGTAAGTGTTATTTCCTATTTGCTTATGCCTCAGAAGTATAGAAAATGGCTATTATTCCCCACAAACTTTGCTTTTGTGACCAGGACAGTGATATTTTGAAATTTACCTATTTTCCAGAACATTCCAGATAGATTCAGTGCTGAGTAAACTTGGAGTAACTTCTAGAACTTTCTAGAACTTTCCAGTAATATAAATAGTACTATAAATACAGGGGCCTTAAGCCCACCAATTCAGTTTAGTTCCAGCTGCCTAAGTGGATACATATCTGCAAGCATCCGGCAGATGCATTTTGCTATGCCTGCGGCCAACTTATCAAGACAAGAGTGAAAAAGTACTCCATTGAAGCATCTGCTAAGATGTGTGAGGCCTACAAGGCATATTTCGGCATGCCTGTCGGGGATCAAGACAAACCCTGGGCACCTCATTTCACCTGCGAGCACTGCAAAAAAACTCTGGAAGGTAAGATGGACAATTGTTGCCTGGAATTTTATGTTATCAAATTTGTTAATTTTTAAAATTGTAAAAGTTTTTAATTGTAAAATGTTTTACAATTTTCAATATTATTGAAAAAATATATCATATATGAAAAATGTTGCGAGAATCTCTTACACTATTAGTCATGGGTGAAATAAATGTATTTTTGTTGGATGGTACAGAGGGTAAAAGAGAGCCATGAAGTTCGCTATCCCAAGAATTTTGCGGGAACCCACTGACCACTCAAGCAACTGCTACTTCTGCATGGTGGACCCTTCCAAGCGTCAGACTGGCAAGAATTCACCTGCTATCACGTATCCGGACCTTCCTTCGTCCATCGCCCCGGTGCCACACTGCCATGAGCTCCCTGTACCCACTCCTCCGGAGAGAGAGCAGCTGTCTTTAGAAGAGAGCAGCAAGTCAGAGAGTGAGGAAGACGTTGTAGATCCAGATGACAATTTCAGAGGTGGAGCTGAGGAGAGAAACCCATACTACCCCAACCAAAAAGATCTCAACGACTTGATTAGAGATTTTGGTCTCACCAAGTCCAATGCCGAGCTTTTGACGTCTAGGCTCAAGCAGTGGAACTTGTTGGATGAAAGCGTGCAAGTCGCAGATCAGAGGAAGCATCACCAACGTTTTTCCAGCTTCTTCACCCGTCAAGATGGGTTCCTCCGAGCCACCTACTGAATGCTGCCGCCCCCCACCCCCTCCACACATACACTTTTAAAATGACTGCAACGCCCCTGGTTACACCCCTAATGTATACCTTGGCGTCATGTTTAACACAGGTTAACGATTGGGGTAAATTCTGTAATGTGACACTATATTTTTGCATAAATGCCAATTTTCTCGATAAAAAGTGTTTCCAAAACAGTTTTTCGCGACATTTGAAGTTTCAACATAAAGTATATGCGCTAGAGCTATACGGAAAAATATTCTGTCGACACTTGTGAAATTTTAGCGATAATTTGCTTTTCAATCAGGTATATCGGTAAACTTTCTGATGTGCTACACTTTTTGTCGCAAAAAAACCCTTGGATGGAAACATAGTTAATGATGAATTGTACATCTGTTGTTTGAAAAATGTACCTTCTTACTGATCAGGTAAGCTTTGTCCTTTAAAAAAGACTTATAATTCCTTTGATCACTTGAGATGAAACTTCTTTTCAAAGCAAAATGACTGTTCTAGCCTTTCTGCTTGAAAGCAGCAAAAGTTCAAGTTGCCAAGGACATGGACAGATAATTACTGTTTCAAACAGGTTTTCCAAACACTCTCCCTATCTACCCTTGGTCAGGGAAATAAATGGTCCCGCTTCCAACTCACGCCACTGGTTGAGCAAATGTTGCTGTGTCGGGCTGGACAGGATGCTCGAAAAATAGAGCAATGTTTTGATAGCATTGAAGAGTCACGGTGTTTACACTTTTCAGTAAATTCAACCTACAAATGGTTTAATTAAAGTTTTCTCTGCACATTAAGCCAGTATAAGAGAAAGTATTTTAACACTGAAGAAAATTACACACTTCAGCTTTAAGAAATAAACTCTTTCACACTGGATGTGAGTCACGCTTTGTTTGCTTGGTTTGTGAACAGGGAGGTGTGTAAAGCCAAGTGTGACAGATTATCATCAGACTGTTTCTTATTTTGGGGCTTAGTATTGCTGTTTATTCACTTATCGCATGAACTGCCTGGCCCAATTTATCACACGAGAGTGCAGATTACATTGTGAAAACGGATGCAGAAGAGATTGTCGTCCTTGTTGAGGGTGTTGGGGCGGGCATTAATTCATGATTAGACATCCTCACCCTGACATTAGCGCATTAGAAGAGCGTTAACCTCATCACCGAGGCAAAGAAAGGCTAGCGCTGCCCTGCAGTCGCTAACGGCCCATAAATGTCGGCCACATATAATGAAAAGACGTGCTTATGATTTTATGGGCTTTCCAATATGTCTTGCCTGCAGCCTACATGTGTTTATAGGGCAAGAGGACACAGCTGAGAGAAGATGAAATCAGAACAGGCACAAGTTTACGGTAGGAGCTAGATTTTGAGAGTGAGTGGTGTTTACCTGTGCAAAACTCACCACCATAATGCTTATGTGTAGTGGGTGGATGCCAGTGCATTGTTAAGTCATTACTAAGGTGTTCCTTGGGATTTGCTATGTGGTTGCTAGGGAGTTGTGGGTGGCTGCTAGAGTGTTGCTATGTGATAACTAGGGTGTTGTGGGTGGTTTTCACACTCTAAAAAATGTTGGGTTATTTTTCAACCCAAACACTGGGTTGGGCATGTTGGCTCATTTTATTGGGTTATTTTCTCTCTGTTGGGTAGTTTTTGTATAACCCAGTGGTGGTGTCAGAACAGCCCAGCTGATGAGTTACCTGACGCAGGCTTTTTGGATCGTCTTCAGGAGTTAGCAGTTCTCAGCGAGTTCAAATTGGAGAATTTATTCTGTGAAATAAGGTTTGTGTAAGGGTTTTTATCTATATCATTACTGTACACCAGAAAATGCAAAGATACCATTCCATTATCAGAACTGGGTAGCTCATTTGACATCAGCTGTTATTAGATGTCACGCTAGCTTCGTGAGCTTTGGCTTTGCTAGCTTTTAATGCCAACTGGACACTGAATATGTTTATTTACTTTTTCTAATTTTTTTAGTAATGCAAATGTCTCCTTTCGGCAACATTTGCTGTTTTGAATCCAAAAATATTACCTACATGATTCATTCTTATTATATTTTTATAAACTGTATACATTCCTTACATAAATAGTTTTCTAGTAATAGATTAATTATAAGTAACATTTAAAGGGATAGTTCACCCAAAAATGAAAATACTATCATCATTTACTCACTATCATGCCATCCCAGATGTGTACAATTTACTTTCTTCTGTAGAACACAAATGAAGATTTTTAGAAGAATATCTCAGCTCTGCAGGTCCATACAATGCAACTGAATGGTGACCAAAACTCTGAAGCTCCAAACAGCACATAAATGCAGCATAAAAGTAATCCATATCTTCCAATGGTTAAATGACTGTGAAAGTGAGAAACACATCAATATTTAAGTTTTTTTTTTGTTTTTTTACTATAAATCTTAACTTTCACATCTAAAAGTCACACATATTTAGTTTTTCTTTCAGATATGAAAGTGGAGATTTAGAGTAAGAAAGCAATAAATATTGATCTGTTTCTCACCCATATCTATCATATCACTTTTGAAGACATGGATTTAACCACTGGAGTCTTATGGATTACTTTCATGCTGCCCTTATGTACTTTTTGGAGCTTCAAAGTTCTGGCCACTATTCACTTGCATAGAATGGACTAAACAGAGCTGAGATATTCTGAACAAAAATAAATAATTTTAGAAGCAGAATAAAGGCATACACATCTGGGATGAGAGTGAGTAAATGAGAGATCTTTCATTTTTGGGTGAACTGTCCTTTTAATAATACAATGGGTGTTTAATGTTTTTAATCCCTAGTGTATTTAACATTATTTATAAATGTTACTTTATTGCTCTACATGCTCTTTATTAAAATGTTTGTAAAATAGTTTAAATGTACTTGTTGCACTTATTTATATTCATCCAAAAATAAAGGAGCTACCATGTTTACACATTTGTTTCTGGTGTAGTTTATTGTACAATATTTTTAAGGATAAAACAATCTGAAAATATTAACCCACTTATGAGATCAAATTAACCCAGCATTCCTGTAAAAATGAACCAGCATTTGGGTTTAATAAATAACCCATTTGCTGGGTTAAAATAAACAACTGAACTTGCTGGGTTAGTTTAGTCCAGCGTGTGTTCTGTCCCATATTTAAACAATGGCTGGGCTAAAAAAACCCAATTTGGGTTATTTTTAACCCAGCATTTTTTAGAGTGCATTATTCCTAAAAATAGTATTTATTTATTCTGACCAATTTATAACACACCTCTACATGGATCTTCATCTTATTTTCATTTAAAATAAAATGCTAAATTTTTTGTTGTTGTTGTTGTTGTTGTTTGTCTCAGTATGTACAACTTTTTCTTTCTACCGGCCAGTGATGATTCTGAAAGAAAACATGCCTGTTTCTTACCCACACCAACATATCGCTTTTGAAGATGTGGATTGGACCACTGGAGTCCTTTGGATTACTTTTATGCTACTTTTATATGCTTTTTGGAACTTTAGATTTATGGCCACCATTCACTTACATTAAAAGAACCAACAGAGCTGAAATATTCTAAAAATCTTTGTTTGTGTTCTGCAGAAAAAAGAAATTCATACTCATCTGGGACTCAATATAAGCAGCCTGATCTAATGACAGTTCCATGACTGTGGTGACATTTTTGCAAAATAACTAGAGCTATCAACGTGTTAATGCATACAATTAATTTAAGTTAATTAATTAAAGCTTTCATTTTTCTTGATTGCGATTAATGCATTTACAGTTAATAAAGCATAAACCAGCAAAAACACAGGTGGGAACCTCTGCGATGTCATTACACTGACGCACACACCACAACACATACACAACAGCAATGGGAAAGGACCTCTTAATGCTATTTGTTTTTACAAAACAAGCACAGATGGGACTTGTGACATAAAGCAAGTACTTTGCAGCCTCTGTAAGTCACAATTTAATTACTACAGAAGCAGGTCAAGTCTTAACTATCACAAAAACGCAGAATGAGACGCTGTCTGCAGCGCTTTTCATGTGCTTTCAAAATGTGCGATTAATCACGATTAAAAAATTAATCAACTGACAGCACTAAAAATAACATATTGCGACAGTTCCGAGGTAAAATATGTGATAACATTTCTCCCAAACAGATGAGGTTAAAGTTTATTGAGTTTTAAATCAATAAAGCCTACCTCTCTACACTAAACCTTAAACCTAAAACCTAAACGTAACCTGTAGCATCAGAAAAAGTAATTGTCTCCAATGGGAGAAAGGGGAAACGTTAAGGAAACCTGTTTAAATACAGTCATTATTTTTGTAAATTGCATTTGGTGACACTAGTGGTGCAGAAATTGCACACTTCACCTTTACCATAGGCCTAAAGTCCATACTCTGTGATACAACAGACTCTGGCCATTTTTGCACAGTTTGAAACAAAGCATATTTGAAGTTGACAAAACTTGAGTCACATGGCAGAATAACTGACTTAGCTAACTGTGTGAGGGCCGTGTGTTCATATTGTTAAAAAATATAATCCACAAATCCATTTCCATGAGCTTTTCGGAGCGTGATGGCTGCACTGCATGTGTGTTTGCTGGTCGAAGTGTCTCAGTAGGCTCATGATTCACATGATGAGTCATTTCACCATGAACCAGGCGACCAATTTAGCAGTATCAACTCTGTGAGATGTTGCATTAAGATGCGGTGCCTCTCCCTGCATTAGAATTCAGCGCCAGAGACGGTGTTGATAAGTGTTTTCACCACTGTTGAGCGTCTGAGCTTTTGCTCGCTTATGTAGGCTGCTCGTTTGCATCACGTCTGGTAAAAGGCAAAAGCTAGTCTTTATTCAAGCACTGAAGTCGAGTTTCTCTCTCTCTCTCTCTCTCTCTCTCTCTCTCTCTCTCTCTCTCTGTCCCAGTTGGATAAGTATTGACTCTTCTGGAGCAGATGGTCAGGGTGTTAGACTGTTTTTTTGGGAGAGAAAGAGGCAAAGAATAGGATCAGGAGTGACACCTGGTCTCTGTATTCAGTAAACACATTTTCTACATCAGATTGGCTCATTGAGTGATCAGACCAACTCTACCGCAGAGATAAACTTAACCGACTCACCACAAGAGCCTCATCTCAGACCACAGTGGTACATCTGTACCCTCTAATTACTACTAATTAACCATAATTCTAGTTACAGTAGATTTCGATTCAATAAATTCCACTAATTGAAGTTGTTCCCCCCAAAAATTTAAATTCTGTCATCATTTGCCAATCATCATGTTGTTCCCACATGACTTCCTTCCGTGGAACACAGTCAGTCACCATTCACATTTATTGTATTTTATTTTGTTACACAGAAAAAAGAAAGCCATACAGGTTTGTGAGGGTGAGTAAATAATGATAGAGTTTTCATTTTTGGTTGAATTTCCCTTTAAGAGCACACTAGCAACCACCAGTGTTGGGGAAGCTACTTTGAAACTGTAGCTTCCCAAGCTACTAGCTACTCATTAAAGTAGTTAAACTACAATCAAGCTACTCTTTTTTAAAAAGTAGTGAGCTACACTGCAAGCTACTAAGAAAAAGTAGCTACTACTATATTGAAGTTATTCCAAAATATATTTTTTAGATATATAAGTTCAATAATATTACCTAATAGTTATATATTTAATGAGGGTGACATTCCCTTACGAAATTTAATAATGGTTTTACTACAGTAACCATAGTTTAGCCATGGTATTTGTAGTAAAATTATAATAACCACAGAATTAACTTGTAAATTGTTACTACAGTCATGATTACTACAATATTACTATAGTAAAACCATGGTTAATTTTCATAAGTGTTAAACAAATAGTTGACAACAGTAAACCAACCATAAATTTAAACAGTATCCACTACTAAACTAGATAACACAGAATAAACTGAATCTAAATACAGTATAATAATATACAGCAACAATACTACATACAGAACTATTTCACTTAAAAAAAGAAGGCAAAGTCTGTTTATGTGATTAGCCAAAATTAATTTTGACTTGTTCCTCATTTTTTTACAATGGACTTATATTACAATGGAAGTGAATGGAGCCAGGGGCGGACTGGCCATAGGGAGAACCGGGACTTTTCCTGGTGGGCCGGCCACGAAACGGGGCCGAATGGCCGAGCACCCACACACCCCTCCCCCGCTCAACAACTTTTGGGCAACTACAACCATACTTTTTAAAAGTATAACCATAAGACATAAACAACATGTGTGTTAACATAATGTTAGAGTGATAAAACCACTTATTTACAACTTTGTTGCCATGATGACGAAATCAACAAGGATTTAAACAACTTATATAATAAGATATCTAATAAGCATTTTGACAGAATAATTGTTTTTAAATTTCTGCCTTTAAACCCTCAAGAAATTGGCATCAATCACTTCCATTGTAAGTGCCTCACTGTAACCGTAATTTCTGTTTTTTTTTAAAGAAAAGGAGGGACTGGTAAAAAAATTTTTTTTTTGTGGAAATCAACATTATGCCACAAATGCTGTTGATTGAGCTATCTTGTATTGAACCCAGAATTTTCCTTTAAAGAAATCAGTGAATCATTTATGTGAACTAGTTTATTCACATGAACTGTCCAAAAGAATGATTCACTTAAATTATTTGTTTTTTCCCAGCGCTACATAAGAAAGAGGACGTTTAGGTGAGCGTGTTTGATTACTCAGCTCCATTGCTGTGTTCGCAATACATTGTAACAAATGTAGCGTTTTGTGACGCTACAATGCTACACGTTGAAAAAAAAAATGCAGCTCGTTACTGGAAAAGCTACAATATTCTGGAAAACTGGGAAATAGCTGAACTACTGTTACGCTAATGAAAAATGTTGTTCAGTTAGTAGTGTCACTACTTTTAGTTAACTTCTCCCCAACAGTGGCAACCACTTAGCTCAAAACATGCTAAAAACCACTCAGAACTCCTTATCAACCACCGATAACACCCTAGCAATTCCCCAGCAACTGCATCACAATGCTAAAAAACACTCAGAACACCTTAGAAACCATAATGCAATGCCTTGGCAACCACTTGCATAACCCTAGCATCACAATGGCACATTTTGCATGGGCAATCAACAATGTAAACATCTATTTTTGGACCTGTGATATAATAGATCCCAGCAATTCATAAATGCTACACTGTTAAACAGTTTTCATCTGGGCACAAAATAAGCTCTAATCTCTCCTCCATTAGGTTCTGGGGTTAGTGTTCTTTCTATACTTGATCTTTGGGGCTTTATTTAGCGTGCTGTGAGTCTTGGATTACTCAACCGCAGGTAATCGGATTCCTCTAGAGTGGATTCTCCAATCACAGTATCTTGGTTTTTTCAGGGTGCTCACTTCAAAGAATCTAAAGATGATTTGCTCTACAGGTCAGAGACTATCAGACCATTATCACACTCAAACCACTGCGTCTTAGAGTGTGAAAGCTAAACAAAGCCGTCAGTCTTTTAGCAGTGTATTATGATAAACACACACAGCTCTATCTCGACTGCAGGGTTTTGCCACCCTGAATCAGTTTACTGTGGATAACCTCTACCACCATTTGTCTGTCTTGATTGTCCTTATGAAGCATTATTAATTTAATATTTTGCACAGAAAATCTCACAGAACAAAAGTTTGTGTAAAGTTTGTTCTTTGAATTACTCTCAATGCCATTGCTGACTCACTACAACCCATTAAGCACACATGCATCTGGGTGACTGACTGCACTGTGCTTCAATCTCAGTTTGATTAACTGACTTCTGTAGTACAGAACAAAATCAATCACTAACAATCAGCTGAGGTTTGTTCTATTTATTCCTTTAGTAAATACAGATTTATGGGCATGCCACTGGAGAATACACGTCTCTTAATTCAGTGTCCTGTATTAGTGTGAAGTAAATTACAGTTGGGCTGATATTGCTTTCGTTCTTAACCTTTCGATGGCCTAAAGGCTTCTATAGCAGCACTGGGACAGCAGAGGCGTGTTTAATGAGCTTCTTCAAGTCTACGGTAATTAGACCGTTGTGTTCTGCCGTTGTCAGGCAGCTTACGACAGTGAAATCTGCACTGAGAAAACAGCGCAGATATGCCAAAACCTCAACGACATAAAAGGCAAAGACATTATTCAGCTTTTTTTTAAGCACAAATATGCTAATGAATAGCATACGATAAAGTAACTGGATATATAGACGTTGACAAGGAGTCCCCAAAGAGATTTCAGTGTTCTGTAATTCCTTGTCTATTTGCACAATCTGATCTGAACACGAAAGCAAACTGAATTATAATTTTTCCAGGACAGGATATGGATTAGTCTTAATTGTGTCTTGCCCGAAGACCCACAGGCAAGGTTTCCAAGAATGTGTCAGATTTCCATTGTGCGCAGACAAGTGAAATTTTCATTCAGATTGAGATGGATTGAGTCTAATGTAGTTTTCTCCCTCCAAGACAGCCTAGCTCCATCTTGGCACCTTTTAATAATCAGAAAAATGTCAAAAGATCCTCCGCTTTCTCTGACTGACCTTCAACTGTCGCAGCAGAGTGATAAAATACCATCTACTTCCTATCTGAGACACACACTCACTAAACGTATAATTAATATCTAAAAAATGCAGTTAGAAAAAGCTGTTTATGGCTTAATTTTGATTACTTGTTTTTTTATGTCCCTCATGATGTTGTAAACATGTATGTTGTTATTTATTTCTGTGGAACAAAAAAGGAGATTATTTTTCTTAATAATCTTTATGCAGCTGTTTTCAACAGTTTATAGTCTATCAGGCTCCAACTTGGACAAAAAAGCCATATAAAAGCACCATAAAAGTAGTCAAATATGACAAACATTTCAGCTCTTCAGAAGCCATACAATAGATTTCTGTGAGGAACAGACAAAAAATGTAAGTCATTAATCACTGATAATTTGAATTGTGCTACAGCAGTGTAAGGATACAGTGCATGAGTCATGTTGACTATATAAACTTTTTGTCCTTTTTGGAGCTGGACAGAGATAGTCACTAGACAAGAAATGCAACTAAAGACCAGCTGTTCAACTGTTAGAAAAGTAAGTCATCCTTCTGCAAACACTTCCATCCAAAGCGATTTAGTTATGCTGCACTGTAATGTAGTCACAGTGTACATTGGGTTTGCATGTGACAAAGCGACTGGCATTATTCATTTTCAGTAAAACCAAGAGGGTTTGAACCTACAATCTTTGGATACAAGACCAGAACTTTAACCACTATATCACTCGATCCTCAATATAAGTCAAGAAAGGGATGTGAAATGGTGCAGAAATGCTTATGGATCTTAATCTTTTATAAAAGGTATTTATGAAATGTTTTAAATTTCCTAGTGGCATGGAATAATTGTTGAGAAATAAATAATGCATTCTATCTGAAATCGTGATGGCTGACACTTCGCTCAGATTGTGTTTCAGGAATGACATAATCAGCACCTGTGTGCATTTGTTGTTTGCCAGGTTGACAGAATCAAGTCCAATCTGATGTAGGATGCTAATGAACTGCACAATTGTGATATCATTCTGTCCTCTTTGGCAGCAGTTCTGTTAGCTGGGCTTCAATGGCAACAGTCGTGTTTATGCGCATTCACTGCTTTGAAACAATAGGCAACAGACGGAACATACAGGCTTTTCCACCCTGCATTTTCTATGCTTACTTTTGGGGAAAATAAACTTGCATTTCCATTTGAATCAAGTTTATTTTTTCCTACCCTACTGGCAAAAGTAATGGAAATAGCTCTCTTAATTTTGATTAATCTGAAAACAAGACAGTTTATTTGCAAAATGTAATTATAAAATTATATATATATATATATATAATTTTATAATTACATTTTGCAAATAAATATATATATATTGCTCACCAGGCAATATATATATATATTTATATACATATACGTATATATAATATTTTATATAATATAATTTGATATAAACATTATTTTATATTAATAATATAAAATGTACAAATATTATAATATTATATAAAAAATAATACAAATATTATATTATATTACATTATATATAATATAATATAAATTATTTTATATGATATTATTATATTATATATAATGTAATATAATATAATAAAAATGTATTTATTTAGTAATTTCCCCCCCCCCCAGTGTAGTTAATAAAATAACTCGCTAAAGGAGAGAGATTTGTAAAACTTTGCCAATAACAGGCATTCCAGATCTGCAGAAATAGATTTAGATGCCCTGTGGGCCTGTCTATGAGTGTATTTTTGCTTAAACTTGCAACTTGCAAAAAGGAGTCAAAAAATGCAGGAACTTACAGAAATTCCCAGAATTACTTTGTGACATTCTGAAAATGGCAAAAATAATCTCAATGGCAAAGCTGTCGAAATTTCATTCATGGCACGTCCTTAATACCGGCACCAGCTGACAATACGGTTTTATTAACCCCTCGTCAGTGTCCCGACATAACTCGTGACATTTCCTGGAATATCGCTATTGCCTGGTGAGCAATAACGGCCAAGTTGACATTCAGTGCAGCATTATAACACTAAACCATCGTGTCAGGAATACACCACCGCAGATCTGATGTGCTGATTATGTTCTTGGCACTTGGAGAATTTATGTCAGAAATCATATAGCTGCATCTTACAATGGACAGCACTCAAAATCAGCACAAAGTTCTAGTCTATTTTCAGGTGACGTGAGGAGGCGTTTCAGTCACGTCAACACCTGCAGGGGCAAACAGCAGTTCTCAGGGACATGCTAAAAGTGAGAGCTCCATTATGTGGCCAGTGCTTCATGTAGCTGCTAATTGCTGCTGTCCCCAAATTATGGTAACTTTAAAAAGGCAATAATGTGTCTCTTTGCATGTGACGGGACATCTACTGATGCTGCTGTGTGCTTCTCTACACCATATTTTCACACATTCATCTGATGACAAGATAGCCGATGCATACAGTATTAAAGCGTTTTTGCACTTTTTAGAAAACAAACTCCTTTAAAACACACCTTTCACTTTTTTATCTACTAACAAAGTCCAACAGTGTATAGACATGCATAATAGGAAAATTCTATAATTTTCATTATTTTTTCTGAATAAAAAAATTTCATTTCCACCCCATCTAAAAGTTTGATAGCAGTCTTTGATGTAAATGACTATATATATATATATATATCAGTGGTCTATCAAATTATTCAATGTGACTCATGCCTTGTTCTGAAGACATACAAAAAGGTTTGGTGAGAAAAAAACCCGAAATCTAATTTACTATAAATCTAATTCTAATACTATTTATTGAAAGTCAGTAACTGTAATCTGATTACAATAATTTATGTAATGTAATGTGTTACATTACTAGATTACAGTAATTAATTTCTTTGTAATCCGATTATAACCAACACTGGTAACAAGGAGAGTTTTGTTAGTTGTGTAACTGACTACTTTTTCAAAAAGGTAGCTTGCAGTTTAGCAAGCTAGTTTCAAAGTAGCTTCCCCAAACATTAAAAAGAGAGAAGACAGCAAAAGAAAATTTTCCTTACACAAACTATTACAAACATTAACTTCAGAAAAGTTGGTGACATGCCAAATATTAGCACAGCATGTATTTGTTCGTCCTCAGCTGGGAGTAAACTTTACCAAGTTTAGATAACCTATTTCTGGCTTTTTTGATGAGTGTGAGCGAGATACCCTGTGATTTCTGCGCTGTCTGATGTGCTTGTGAAAACCGAGCTTGTGTGGGTGTCATCTGCCTGCACGGTGACTGACATGTTTTGCCATGAGATGACAGATACCTTCACTGTAGCTCTTAAACCTGTGGCAGCCTACATGATCTAACACGCTCACATACACTCGCTGTTTGGCATGGAGACCGAGCCTGTATCGCTACTATAGCATGCTTTTAGCATGAATAATACAAACAGCCTTGCAAATGTTTCCTTAAATGTTTCAAATGGATGCCATCATCACCTGCATCGTGGAAATTGAGTCATGCTGTTTTCTACAGTGATAGGTGACTCGAACCCCCCCCCCCCCCCCCCCACCAAATTCCTTATTTATTCCTTTAAACTCATTACAGGGAAAGAGGAAGGTGATTTCATTAAACATTAATGCGGCATAATGATTACGTAAGCCTTTAATATGAATCCAAGACAGAAAATATTCCTCATCTCTTACAAAGGTCCACAATAGAATTTCTTGTTTTATAAAACGTAGTTATGATAGTTTAGATATTTATGACTCTAAAATGTAAAATAAATATTAACAATAACTTATAAACCTTTAAAGACAGACCTACCATGACGAGGATGTTAATAGATGATACCATATATGCTTTTGTTAAAGCCATCACTCACCGTTATTTCAACTTAATTTAAAAAACAAAAAAAACATGCAAATGAAGCAATCAAGATGGTCTCCCTACACTCTCAAACCACTTAAATAGTTTTATATATTGCCACCATTTTTTATTCAATTATGTCATTTGCAATGCTTCATGGGATTGTAGTTCATTCCCTCATGAAAGACGTTAAGTACACTGTCTTGTACTTTTGTCTTTTTGTCAAGTTTTCAAATACTTTTTTTCTTCAAATCAAAGTTTGTAATATTGTGAGTCACCTTTGAGCTGTTTGGTTTGGTTAATGGCTTAGAACTCTTTTTTGAAGGATTTTTGGAAATCCCTATGGAAGAATTGAATGAGAAATATACTTCCGGAACCAAGACGGATAAAACAGTGGGTGGCCACTGTTGCGCTGTATTACCTACAGTATAGTTACCTTATTTCTGCAGATACACTATTTCACCTATAATTTCACAGTATAGTAAACATAGCCACAATTGGCCTGTCTGTTTTAATTTGCATAAGATTGGCCCAAAATGTTTACATTTAAATTTGTGCAATTGGTCAAACCTTCAAACTGTGGTACAAAAAAATCAACTCGCAGCAGCAGTTTAAAAGTAGCCCAATTCTGCTGGAAAAGCAGTGGACTTGGCAAACCTGCTCTGTAGCTCAAGGCTGTTCTTTGTAAAAATCTATTACCTCATCTCATATTACATCATCCCAGACCCATACGTGGGTGAACCCTGTGTTTGGAGCCAGGGCGGTGATCCGATCCAAATCAATGTCCAGGACGGATCCATTCCCAGGACCGACTCCCATGAGAACAGGAGGGGAAGCCAGCAATGTGTTTATTTATAGAGAATAATGGCTCTAATTGGCAAATTAGTGCCGTGATTGATTCAGTATCGAGTGTGGGCTGTCATTGCCAGAACCCACGAGTGAAGGATTTGTTTAAATAGACGCAGTAACAGTAGGGTGGATACCAGAGACACACTACATTCTCATAGAGACGGATCCTAGTGCAAGCTGCTGCCTTATCATGCTGCAAGAACGGCTTATTACATCAGACCTTCAACCGTCTGTTCACACAGAAGAAAATAGAGAGCAAATCAAGCTGTCAATTATTATGCCTTGTCTACAATATGACCTATAAGGCACAGACAGAATGATCTCCTTGTGGGTAAATCTCACAAAACCTGTCAAGAACATGTCAAGGTCATATTTCACTGCAAAATCAAAGGAAAAAAATACATGTTGCTTATAAGAAAAGAAGCCTATTTTAAAAAATGTTTTGAATAAAGACATTATTTTCATGACAACGATTATTTTCATGACATTTCACTTCCCCTCAAATTCTTGTGATCGTAATGCATACAAATATTTCTCATTATTGTAGTGTTAAAAAATAATAATGATATATTACTTAAATTGTGAAGAATTAGAGTAGTTGACGGATAACATGCCCATGTTGTTGTTGTTGTTGTTGTTTTTAAAACAGATTTCAGATTAGATTAGATTTTAGGTTACAGTTTATGTAAATGTATATAGTAAGGGAAAGTGTTTATCTTAAGTCCTTAAGTTTTTCATCATTTTTAATCACCTTTTTACCTTCACTAATTAATTTCAATGATCCTGCATTGTGACAAATTCATTTTTAAACATATGAATATTCCATATAGTCTGTCCATTAATATGAGGTCATAAAAGCTATGTGCGTTTATGTGACATTTTTATACAATAAAATTTTATTACTTAAATAAAATATATCTAAATTATAATTTTGATAATTACAATTTTAAAATTATTTAAAATTTAAATGATTAATTTCAATGCAGTTACTTTCTTTGATTTTTAATTTCTGATATGTGAAGTTTGAGGTGCACTTGATGTATTAAAGGTGATACACAAATAAAATATATTATTATTATTATAATTTTTATTATTATAAAATAATTGTGTATTCAGTATTGTCACCACATGACATGTCAACTTTCCAAAAGTATTTAATCTCAGCTACCCATTTATACATCGTACATTTATAAATTTGTTGTACTACATTTAAATTATGCTGATTAAACTAAATAAATTATTGTATAACAGAATTTTTTTTTACTGTAATACAGTATTATTGGGAATAATGAAAATAACAACAACAACAACAACAACAACAACAAAATAAAAACAACTTCCAGATATATTACCATAATGACAGTTTGGAGGAAAAATGCCTTATACAGAAATCTCATATGTGGCAAAATATGTAAACATACACTGGCGGAAAAGTTGGGAATAATGTACAGATTTTGCTCTTATGGAAAGAAATTGGTACTTTTATTCACCAAAGTGGCATTCAACTGATCACAATGTATAGTCAGGACATTAATAATGTGAAAAACAGCACCATCACTATTTGAAAGTCATTTTTGATCAAATCTAGACAGGCCCCATTTCCAGCAGCCATCACTCTAACACCTTATCCTTGAGTAATCATGCTAAATTGCTAATTTGGTACTAGAAAATCACTTGCCATTATAAAAAAAAAACAGTTGAAAGCTATTTGGTTCTTTAAATTAAGCTTAAAATTGTCTTTGTGTTTGTTTTTGAGTTGCCACAGTATGCAATAGACTGGCATGTCTTAAGGTCAATATTAGGTCAAAAATGGCAAAAAAGAAACAGTTTTCTCTAGAAACTCGTCAGCCAATCATTGTTTTGAGGGATGAAGTTTATACAATGCTTGAAATTGCCAAAAAACTGAAGATTCCATATAAAGGTGTACACTACAATCTTCAAAGACAAAGGACAACTGGCTCTAACAAGGACAGAAAGAGATGTGGAAGGCCAGATGTACAACTAAACAAGAGGATAAGTACATCAGAGTCTCTAGTTTGAGAAATAGATGCCTCACATGTCCTCAGCTGACAGTTTCATTGAATTCTACCCGCTCAACACCAGTTTCATGTACAACAGTAAAGAGAAGACTCAGGGGTACAGGCCTTATGAGAAGAATTGCAAAGAAAAAGCCACTTTTGAAACAGAAATACAAAAAGAAAATGTTAGAGTGGGCAAAGAAACACAGTGCCACCAGTGTATATAATGTATGTTTATGGTTCATGGTTTTCACTGAAACAAAACCAAATCACATACTTATGCTACATAATACTACATATATTTGAAAGTACTACAATAATGGCCAATTGCAACATATATTTTCCCAAATAATAGTGGGATTTGAACATGTACATACAGTAAACGGCCAAATATATGAACTATCAATTTATATACATGTTCATATATGGCAACATATCACATTTCTGTATGGGATATGCATAATTGTCATGAAAACAATGTCACAATGCCCAAGAACTTATTGGTTCAAAAATAGGCTTTGTTTTCTTAATGCAAAATATATATTTTATGTATTTCTTTTGTTTTTATTTTGGGGGATATGACTTGGACATGTTTTCGTAAGATATTCTGTACCCCCTCTGCATTCATATATCAGTGGCAGGGAGGCAGAATTGCACATTTCATGTAATGCACTAATATCGCCCAGAATGCTCTAGAAGGATGATAAATGTCAAAGTGCGTGAGTCATCAGCGCATTAATAAAATTCACCCTAATCAGGATCTTCAAACACACAGACTCACAAAGAGCCCTATTCACACCTGAAACACCACCAACATCCATTAATAGCCCAACAGCGCTCGACAGAATCGCACCTTTGCTTGGGAGCGCAAATTAATCTAATTTCCAAAAACGTGCTGTGTCTGCAGTGTTTGTGTGCAACTTTTGTGTGCGTCATTGTGTCACTGTGTCTAATTGTGTTCGTCTCAATTTCACACTTACGTCAGTGGCAGCCCGTCTCACCTCTAAATATAGCTTCTAATGCAATAATTGCTATTTATCCACAAACTGTCCGCCTTGTATGGTTATTGAAATACACTCACTGCCTTTCACACACGCACAGAGAGAGAGGCTGAGATGCTTCCTGTTCATACATTAAATTACTCAAGCCAGAGCAGACAGGGCGACTATCTGTCTGCACAAGGGAAGCGAGGGAATGGATCCAAATGGATTTCAAATATGATTTAGAGCTGGGCTTGGCTCTTCAAATGCAGGTCACCATTTCTAACAACACTGGCCGCCTTTAAACTGTTAACCAATTCCGATCTTTTTACAGACATCTGGCACAGATCAGATCTTGTATGCATGTAAACAACAAAAAACACAATTTGAGCCATTTTCAGATGTGGTTCCACATCTAATACGTACCTGATATCTGGTCATCTCACTACATCTAAACATCCAATTCTCCTCTTAATTGGCAATTCTTTGTCATTATTTCACAACTAACCCACAAATGAGATCTCTCAGTTTTTTCTCCTAGACAGCAATGAGATGACATGGAGAGCAAAAAGAGAAGTTTGCTTAAGTCTCCTACTTCTCAGATGTTTCTCCTGAGATAAAGACCCCAGTAATCTCACATATCTCCTCTAGAGATTCAGAAGAGTTCTCAACAGTTTCACAAACTGTGCTAAGATTTGCCAAGATATCAAAATCTGCAATCAAAAGTCAGAGATTTCAGAATGCACTCCAAGACCAAATATTCTATGAGCTATGCATAAGAGGGACAAAACCAATATCCATGCAAACCCACTGGACAGTGAACAACATCTCTAGGTCACTAATCAAATAATCAAATTTGTTACATTGATCATGTTAACTGCTTTATACAAAGAGGTCAGAGTTCCTTGCTTCCACTGAAGCACACAAGATCAAATCATGATGGAATAACATGGATCATTTTATTCATGCTGAAATTGTAAATCAATTTAACACTCAATTAGAATAATGTGAGAAAAAAGTTTTAAAAATTGACTAATCTTGTTAATGTATCTTATCGTATCGTCTCGTCTCGTATATCTCATCTCATCATAACATATCGTATTGTATCATATAGTATCATCTTATCTTGTCTCTTCTTGTCTCATCTCCTCTCATCTACCACAGTATGTCAGTATATCATTCTGAGCATTGTTCTGTCATTTTGACTACACTGTCAAGTCAGCTGAATAGCGCACATTTATAAATGATGGATCTCCCAATAGAGACACAGAAATAGCAGGATATACGCTTGGCCAGCCAAACTATACTTTCATTTCAACTTTCATTCTGTACACAAGTCACAAGTTTGTGCTTCCCTTTATACTTTTCTTTCTTATGGCCATTTTTCTTCTGCCTGCGTCCTGATTTTCATTCTGGGATGTGGCAAATGGAAGCTTTTATTATTGTCTATTTATTTTAATAGAGCACAGCTCTTATTAACTTCATGGCATGTTTCCCCATTCTGCGTGAGTGCACTTTTTAGACTGTAGATTTGCCTGCTTCATGGCTTCCATTTTATTGAGGGAACACTGCAACATTTACATAGAATTAATTCTCTTCTCTGTGCTTGCTTAAGCCACGGGGCCAAAGAGTCCATTCTCCCAGAACTGCCTTGCACAAACACTCAAACACTTTGTAAAAGCACTAAAAAGTAAAAGACCATCAAAGCCAAAAGTTAACATTATGTTGCATCAGTTGGAGAAAAGCAAAGCGTTTTATGAGATTTTCACCTCTGGAACATTTTCTTTTTATGTTTGTGAGAAAAGGAAAAGACACAGCAAGTCTCTAGACAGTTGTGTGTTTAATTTGAACGAGAGTTAGTTACTGAGGCAAAGGTAGACAGTTTGAGCTTTTGGAGGTATAGCTTGAGGCTTTGCCATATGACATTTTGCTGCAGATAATACAGGTGTTGCGGGGTCTAACTTAGTAAAGATGTTTTCTGACCTCTTGAGGATTTTCTTTGATAGGTTGATTAAAATTTTACCTCTTGTGTATGTATGTTCACTCTGCAGCCATTTTGGTAAATTGCAAAAAATAATGACGGTTTCCCAACAACCTGGTTTCAGTAGTTCACAAGTTAATGTAATCCTGCAGTGAGGATAGTGTAAACATGTTTGGCTCGCTGTCCCTGGCGAAGGGCTCGAGGCTCGAGACTTGACCCGAGCTCAAACACCCCCTGGCCTTAGTTTAGTTATTAATGAACAGACAGGGGGAGTTGGAGTGGTGGAGGAATGCAGGAAGAATCGTCGCAACATGGAGGTAAGCAGCTGTTTATATACGCTTACACTGGCAATGTGGCTGGTCGGGTTAAATGGACATGCTCCTCCCAAACTTTGTTATGTAAATCCATCTCATAGAATCACATAAGTTTCCCTACATTTTTGCAAAATGATTTTCACCTGGTGCTTTGTACATATCACAGCAGTTTCCTGGTGAAATAAACACTAGAGGTGCTACAACAACAATGACTTTTGTTCACTTTCAAACAAATCACAAGTAAAACGGCAGATTATCAGTTAAAAAACACATACTTTTTGCCCTGTTCCTTACACAATGCTATCTTATGACATCTAAACACTTTTGCTTTAGTGCATGTCTTGTAAGGCAGTACATTTTAAAGTTTGCATTACATAACCAACATTTACAGGCTAATTTGTGTGCGATCAAGTTGCGCAACAGATTGACTGATGGAGCGTTACTCTTGCAATGCAAAAGTATGTTTCTGAAACAATAGAATTTCACATCATTTGAATGGCTCCTAAAGAAACTGCAAATGTTTGCCGATCATAACTGTGTTTTCACACTAATATGGCCTTGAGATATATAAAATGGAAAAAAAGTACAGCTGTTTAAAAAAGAAATAATAAAAATGACTTTTGTTTTTCAGTACGAAACTTTGATTCTTTTTATCTGGCATCTTCAAAGATATCCAGGGAGGAAGAATCAACACTGAAATAAAAAAATGTTCAATACTTATTTATTTCCACTAATGGACAACAAGTTTGGAGAGCAGAGAAGCATGAACTGCACACAGATACAGCAGCTGTCAATTATACAGTAAAATTGTTGTTCTACAGTCTCTCATTTCACAAAGGATATTTTATTTTTGAAGCATTAGAGGCTGATGTTAGGTGCAGAATTAGCTCATCTTAAGATGTCTAATGGATTCTTAAAGCAATGGGTTGGGCTCAGAACAAGTTAAACTGTCAACAGCATTTGTGACATAACACTGATTAAAAAATATATATTTTAAAGAAACCAATTATTCTGGACAAAAATTTGTGTTATTTGAGCTGTAGTTACTGGGGTTACTGTTCTAGGCAGATTCATTTCCAGTAGCTTGTTATTAGTTAATTCCTGTGTTTAGATTTTTCTCTATATGAAAAGACCTTTCTTGTATCCATGTGCATATCATGCGAGTGTTACAATGTTTACCGGTCTTTACATGGTCATGATAGGAGTAACCGAAATCACAGAATTTCTTTTTTTTTTTTTTGGTGAAATTGACATTATGCCAATTGACAAGTGCTATTAATAGAACTAACTTATACTAAACCAAGAACATCCCTTTAATATACAGTACTTTATGTAAACAGGTACTGAGTTGAACTGAACTCTTGTTAAGTTCTCAATTAGAACAGAAATAGAAGCTCAATTATGTATATGAATGTGTAGGTATGAAGTATTTTTTATTCATTGTCAGTACTGCGACAGGTTGCCAGGGAAATGGAAGAGACTGATGCTATTTGTGGTGCAATATCTAATTCTCTTTGCTATCTGAAATAAAAAGTCTTTTCTTACCTTTGACGCACTGAATATCTGAATAATGCATGTGTCAACCTGGCAACCCTCGCTGATGAGAACTAATACCATTATATGAGAGCTCGTGCGAGAGAGAGACTTTAATTGAATTTTTTAATGAGTCCACACTTTAAGTCACTCTGCTAGCCTGACTCAAATACGATAACATTCTCTAATAATAATAATAAAAAAAAAAATCAGAGTCAGACTTCTCTTCTAATGAGATTGATGGCCTGGCAACCTCATTTAATGTGTTACAGAGGAAAGAACAAATATTTGATGGGAAATGGGGATGGAAAAGAGGAAATAACAATGAAATAGGAATGAGTAGAGAAGTAGAAGACTTTATTGGAGAGCCATTAGGTTCTGTGCTGCTGATGCAGATGGGTTCAATGCTAGTCTCACATAGACAAAACTTAGTTCCTGGAGCTCAACTGAAAAAGCATAGCACTAACAGTGCCAAGGTTAGGGGCTTGATTCCCATGGGAACACACGTATACCTTGAATGCACTGTAAGGGGCCATTTACACATAATGTGTTTTTGCATCCATCTGTACAGTAAAAAAAATTTTTTTTTTTTACATGTAAACATGCGCTAGACTGACATATTTATGACTGATATTTCACTGTGAATTTGGCAAAAGTAGGTTGACAGTTTTCAAGCTAAAGTCTATCTGTGTATACCGAAATTCGAAGCACTGCCCCCAGTGACCGAAGCAGGAAGTGTTTTTGAATGTAAGGGCACGTGTGAGCATCAGTGTCCACAGAAGAGCATCAAAAGAGAGTTGTAAAGTTGTTTTTAGTTGTAAATGATACAGTGAATGGGAATGCGTTTTTTTTTTTTCCAGCCCTAAACCTAGCCGTCAGTGTAGTAAAAACTTCTTAGAGGGAAAATGAAACCTCAAATTGTGCTTATCTTTGATTATGTGATTGCAATTACTTCCTGGTTTCAATGCTGGACAAGAACCCTGGTGTCCAACGATTCTGATATAATGTGCTACTATCTGTCGCTCCACAGGAGAAGGTAAACACACTGGATCCAATGCAAAAATGTCTAATGGGAGATGGCACTTGTCATTAACTCGGCAGAATGAGGTCGATGTATATTTGGTAGCAAAATGTCGACTTCCCGTGTGATCATGTTGTATATTTGACAGTTCTGCCGTGTCTGGCATATTTGTTCTTCATTTTACACAGGAGTGCTACGTTTTTAAGACACAGTGTCAAGTTTAAAGAACTGAATCTTTTAAAAAAGCATCTCAAAACACCTGCTTTCTGTTCCATTTGTTGCTCTGCGTCTAGCTTTTTTTAATGCAAACATGTGTTCTGTCTGAATGGCCCCTAAGTCACTTTGGATAAAAACTTCTGCTAAACGTATACATGTAAACATAACCAAATAACTGAGATGGATGGATTGAATCGATTCACGGAAATGAATCGAACTTAACAATGTGCCATTTTTGTTACTGCAGTTTTAATCACTATAACAACACTACAAAAATGTCCTTGCAAGTCTGTAAAACTAGCCTAATGATACACTTCTTTGGAAGCTTAAAGGCCAAATAAAAACCAATCATCACAAATATATTGTAAACATTGAATATTTATTGCCGAGCCCTATCAGTCAAGCAATCTGATTGGATCTTGCGATTATAGAGACCCGTTAGTGAACGGTTTGTGGGCTGTCCATCTGAGGCTAAGATAGCAAATGTCACTATTTAGGGATGGTGCTTGTGTGTGCTCAGAGAGAATAACCCACTGTGTGAGAACCTCTAAGACAAGCTGAAAGAAACAATCAAAAGGGGACAAAAGCCAGATGAAACAAAACGGCCTTTCTTTTGTCACAGAGCAAAGCACTCGGCAAGAAAACAGAGACACGTTGCCACTTTGTCCAGACTTTGGTTCAAAGGAAACTTGAGCTAAAAATCTGATTTGAAGATACTGTCATGAAACGATGAGCCTTTGTGTCTATTGACAGAATTTGCCAGGGTGATCTCAGAAATGTAACACAAGCTCACTGCGGCACGATCGTGAGATTAAGCCCTTGTATTTACTCGTCAATCGCAATGTCAGTCATGAAGCGCTCTCATCCCTGGCTTTGGTCCTCAGTGAGGTCTGTCATCTTAGACCATAATGACAGGATGATGAAAGCATCACAGCTCAAGCAATTTTGAATGACACTCTGAGTAACGGGTCGGGCTTTAATCTTTGGTTAACCTGGCCTTTAGCCACTGTGGAATGAATCTTCTCTCTATCTCTCTTTGACGAATGACACCAGGGTGACTGATCCGGTGGGAAACTTTTAATACACCCGGAAAGGATTTTGGGGGAAGAATGGAGCCATATTTCTCTCCGCATTGTTGTTCTATGAAAACATGAAAATCTACAACTGGAGGAAAAGCTAAAGACAATTTCAATAGTTATTTTTAAAAAAACTAATCAAATCAAATCAAATCCCTTTATTGTCACTCAACCATATACACAAGTGCAACAGTGGGTGAAAGTCTTGGGTGCAGTTCCAAGCAACATAGCAGTATGACACTTACAATAAACATCTGATTTACACATATCGCAATTTACACATCTTGTTACACAACACAATATACACCTAAAAATATACAATATACAGTATACACAAAATAAGAAGACTGTATGCAATAAAAATACACTGTACCGCTCTAACCCTAACACTAACCGCACTTTTTGATGTTGTGTGAGAAATGTGATATGATAATTGTGACAATTGTTTATAAGTGTTGACAAGATTGAACTGCATCATTATGTTTCAAACTTTTCAACTATACTGCCTTTACATACAGTTGCAAATACAGTTGTGATTATTACAATCCACTGCTTGTATCACTAATTGTTCCTCTTTTGGAAAGTCATAGAAACGTAACTAAAAATATATATATATATTCTCTTTTGCTGTTAGAGCAAAAGGGAACATTGTAAAAGGATTTGCTGTGATCTCAATATGTCATTCACCTCTGTATGCCAGCGCCAAACCTGGAAATGTAAAAATCAGATGTGTGACATAATACCAGATCTGTGTATTACGCCTTGCAGTTTAAATGCAGTTTATTAAGCCTTCTACTTTTCATTACGTCGCTAATATTGTTAAAATGACAATATATTGAAAAAAAGAGAAAACAGCTCAGACTGATCACACTGTGAATTTGGTGAAAAGAGGTCAAAATTCTGCTGCTGAAATCAGTCTGTGCTTACCAAAATTCAAATCCACTGCCCCAAGTGGCTGAAGCTGAAAGTGTTGAGGTGAAATGTCCACAGAGTAGTTCCAAAATCAAGCTGTATTTTTAGTTGTAAATTATATAATACAGTCAACAGGAAAGCATATTTTATTAACTGTATTCCCTAACCTAAACCCCGACCCTGAACCTAACCATCAATGGAGTAAAACGTGAAATTTTCCAGCAAAAATACAACTTCGGCAGAATGGGGTCGATTTCAGAATGAACATTCAGAAGCAGATTTCCTGTGTGATCGTGTTGAACTGCTTACAATTCTTAAATTATTTATTTGCTCTTTATTACGGACAGTTTATGTGAAAGATTACCTGAAAAATTACTTGAAGGCTACTTGCCACTGTTTTAGTTTAATTTGATAATTTTTTTAATAATACTTAGCTTTTAAAAAACATTATAGTTTTGTTGTGGTATTGAAATTGGTGAGAATCATGTACTAATTTCTCTGATACTGGTATAAACTACTAACATTTTGTTATCTTGATAACAATACAAAGACATATCTGAAATAAAATCACTGTAGAGTTCATGTAACTAACCCCACAGTGATGCTGTCAGGTTAGCAGTAAATCCTGTTTTTGAAGAATCAGCCATTCTGAAATGACAGAGCATGTTTCTGGAGGTTGTTTGCACAGCAGAAATGCATTTATGTTTCATGGCTTGCCTCGGCAGCAGAGCGTTCCCTCTAGAAGTCCGTTTGACTGCAGATGTAATGATTAAAAAGATTTGCCATTACTGAATTCCTCATTGAGGCACTGCCCTGTCTCGCCACATCCATTTTCTCATACGTAAAAAGTAAATGCCAACGATGCACACATCCAGATTTTCTTTGTCTAATAGAGTTGCTCTTTGGAAAACATTTTTGATGCCACTTTGAAACATTTGGGATTAAAGTTCTTTGAAGTTTAAAAGGATAGTTCACCCAAAAATTTCATTTATCATTAATCATTTATTCATCCTTATGTTGTTCCAAAACCTGTATGACTTTATTTATTTTGATTTGAAGAATGCTCACGTTGCTCTTTTCATGTCAAGCTCAAAAAAGGACAACAAAGAAGCACCATAAAAGTATCATACAAGTACTTTGCAAGTACGGGTGCAAAGTTTGAATATGTGCAAGCAAATGATATTTGAGTGCTATATCAGAGTGCAAGATTACAAGATAACAAATCTATTGTATAACTTCATAAGACTTTGAATATAGTGCACAAGTTGTTTTGAGCTTGACAGCCACCAGTCACTATTAGGAAGAGCTGTGTGCAAGAAAGTCATAAGGGTTTGGAATGACACGAGGGACATTAAATAATGACAGAAATTTATTTTGGATAAGCTAATCCTTTAACAGTGGTCTCAGTAATTTTTTCCTCATTAAAATTGTTTAACACCTAAAGACATGAATTGTAATTTTGCAATATATGTAGGAAATCATGACCACTCCAGTACTATCAGTAACCTTATAATAGCTGTTTTATTCTACATGGAGAGGGTCCGCACACGGGGGCTGCCATGATAGAACCACATGACATACTCGCTTAATCTCAGTAACCGTCCTGTTATTTGACACTTTCACTCATTGATTAAAATAATCATAGCTGACTGTGAATGCAAAATTTCTACAATGGCATCTGAAACCGAAAACTGAAAATTACACTGCATCCAAGCCGCTAGGTGTCAATGTACGTCCAAGATGACAGAAAGACAAAAGTTACTGAGTGCAACTTTGAGTGAATTTGAGAAACGTTGTGAACAATTAACCAAGTGAAATTCTTGCTATGTGTAATAACTGCGCCTGTTTACTTCACTCTTCACATTATCTTAAAAGATATCTGGAGTTTATTCTGCTTTTTCCAAAATTGTAATTATAACTCATCACGTTATAAACAGGAACTGTCTGACAATGCAGTTTCCTCTTTTAGCAAGCAGTGAGTGTTCTGGATTGGCACTTGTGTTGGATGCACTGTAAAAAAAAAAAAAAAACTATATATATATATATATATATATATATATATATATATATATATATATATATATATATATATATATATATACACAATATATATACATTTTCACCCTCATGCCATCACAGTTATGTAAAAGTATTTTTGTCTTGTTAATATCTTAAAAATAAAATACAACTACATTTACATTTTAATACACCATTGGAAAAAATTATTTTCTTGAGCATAAGCCTCACTAAATGTTGTAGATTTCTCTGAAAACAAGACTTAATATCTAATGTCATTTTGCTTCTCAAGTAAATTTATCTTGTTTTAAGGATGTTTAGATGATTTGTACTGCAAAACAAGACAAAAATACTGAATAAGAAACTGTTTTTTATTTTTTTTGTTTTTTTTTTTGCAGTGTGTCTTCCCTGCTGCTTTCCTGAATGTATGACCTGTCTGAACTTCAGCAGCATGGGTGCGTTTCGGCACAAGACCCAATTAAAGAAGGATTGCAGTTATCTGCAGGCAACAAACATCAAACTCTACCCGTCAAACAAACCCTTCCCCAGCCGAAGCAAGCAAACCCTCCCATCTAACACGGATCTGTCACGAAATAACCACTCTCCAATCAAAGAGCACGCCGAAAATCCAGCAAACAAGCAGGAATATGGGGGCACATGTGTCTGGAACCTCCAGGAACTGAACATGGCTGCCTTTTTATGTGCCATCATTGTTGGTGTTTGCGAAGTCAAGCATCTCTATTACTATTCCTCAGATTAAGGGTTGGAGATTTGACTAAAAATGAAACTTTTAATCTGTAACTCGTGGTGGATGTTAAAGGGATAGTTCACCCAAAAATGAAAATTCTCTCATCATTTACTCACCCTCATGCCATCATAGTTGTGTATGATTTCTGCTGAACACAAACAAAGGTTTTTAGAAGAATATCTCAGATCTGTTGGTCCTTTCAATGCAAGTGAATGGTGGCTAGAAATCTGAAGGCCCAAAAAGCATATGACTCCATATGACTCCAGTGGGTAAATCCATATCTTCACAAGCAATATGATAGATGTTGGTGAGAAACAGATCAATATTTTAGTCCTTTTTTTTTTTACTATTAATCTCCACTTTCACTTCTACTTTCAGATGTGAAAGTGAAACTAAACAGGCGCCACATGTGACTTTCAGATGTAAAAGTGGAGATTTATAGTAAAAAAGTACTTAAATACTTATTTGTTTCTCACCCACACTTATGCTTTTTTGACCTCCAGATTTCAGGCCACCATTCTTTTGCACTGAAAAGACCAATAGAGCTGAAATATTCTTCTAAAAATCTTTGTGTTCTGCAGAAAAAAATGAAGTCATACATATCTGGGATGGCATGAAGGTGAGTAAATAATGAGATCATTTTAATTTTTGGGTGAACTATCCCTTTAAAAAGGGAGAAAGAATCCCATAGACTTACACTGAAGGAGGGGCCCAACCCATAGAGACCAAAATATTCTAGGCTCTTTTGACTTGGGCCAGTAAGTAACCACCTAGCATCCACACAGAACACTTCAGCAACCACTTAGCAATGCCCTGAAAACCCTCCACAACACCCTGGCATCATGGTGCTGTCACAGATTGTCTCCCTCATTTTTCTTCAAGAACTCTTATTTTGAAGACCCCCCCCCCCCCCCCCTCCAGTGATTCACTGCCCTAATCACTCCTATCAGTTCTTCATCATCTGCACCTGACTTCTATTCCCTCATTAGTTTCTCAGTGTATAAATATCCTCTAGTTTTGTTAAGTCTTTGTCAGTCCTTGAAGTGTTTCGTTATGAGGTGTTATGGTGTGCTTAGTTTGAACGTTAAAGATTTAGTGTTTGTTCCAGCTTTTGTTCCACTCCAGTGTTTACTATTGTTGAGCCTTTCTTCTGTTTCCACTCCAGCGATTGTCCTACTCCAACCTTTATAATTAAAAGGAATCTACTCCTGTGTCTCCTCTCTTTCTCTCCAAGACACCCACGTTACAGGTGCCGACATTTGCACAATTCTGTAGAAAATTTAAAAAATCTAGTTCACTTAATTATTGCTCAGTGTACATTTTTAAAGTGTGTTATTTGATTTTGAACTTTTTAATTATTGGGTTTTACATTCCTTTGCTGGTTTATATCAAATCAAAAATCAAATCAAATCACATTTATTGTCACACAGCCATATACACAAGTGCAATGGTGTGTGAAATTCTTGGGTGCAGTTCCGATCAATATAGCAGTCGTGACAGTGATGAGACATATACCAGTTTACAATAACATCAAATTAACACAACACAATTTAAAGTCTAATATACACATAATTACATACAACAATATACAAATAATAACATACACTGTACAGTATACAATACGCACAATATAGATACACATTATTCAATGAAAATAAAAAAGTATATATAGTAGTATATATAGAATGTACAGTAGGTTGTATTGTACTGTATTGACATTCAGGCTGTCGGTTGATAGTAAGTTGTTAAGAGAGAATATATAAATAATAATATAATTTATGATAGTCCGGTGTGAGATATAAGAGTGATAGTAATAAAGTGCAGTGCTGATGTATTTTGATTGTGGGAGATCAAGAGTTCAAAAGTCTGATTGCTTGGGGGAAGAAGCTATCATGGAGTCGGCTGGTGCGGGTCCTGATGCTGCGATATCGCCTGCCTGATGGTAGCAGTGAGAACAGCCCATGGCTCGGGTGGCTGGAGTCTCTGGAGCTTTTTTCACACACCGCCTTGTATATATTTCCTGGAGGGAGGGAAACTCACCTCCGATGATGTGTCTGGCAGTTCGCACCACCCTTTGCAGGGCTTTGCGGTTGTGGGCGGTGCTATTGCCGTACCAGGTGGAGATGCAGCCAGTCAGGATGCTCTCTACAGTGCAGGTGTAGAACCGTGTGAGGATGTGGCGGTTCATTCCAAACTTCCTCAGCCGTCTCAGGAAGAAGAGGCGCTGATGAGCCTTCTTCACAACGACATCAGTGTGGATGGACCATGTGAGTTCCTCAGTGATGTGGACACCCAGGAACTTGGAGCTGCTGACTCTCTCCACTGGTGCTCCATTGATGGTGATGGGACTGTGTGTCTTTTCTTCTGAAGTCCACCACAAGATCCTTTGTCTTACTGACATTGAGGGAGAGGTTGTGCTCCTGACACCAGTGTGTCAGAGTGTGCACCTCCTCTCTGTAGGCTGTTTCATCATTGTCAGTGATCAGACCTACCACCGTCGTGTCATCAGCAAACGTAATGATGGCATTGGAGCTATGTGTTGCCACACAGTCATGTGTGTACAGGGAATACAGGAGTGGGCTGAGAACACAGCCCTGTGGGGCTCCAGTGTTGAGGGTCAGTGATGAGGAGATGTTGCTGCCTATTCTAACCACCTGGCATCTGCTTGACAGGAAGTCCAGGATCCAGCTGCACAGTGAGCTGTTTAAGCCCAGAGCCCGGAGTTTCTCATCTAGCTTGGAGGGCACTATGGTGTTGAATGCTGAGCTGTAGTCTACAAACAGCATTCTCACATAAGTGTTCTTTTTTCCCAGGTGGGAGAGAGCAGTGTGTATTGTAGATGCAATGGCATCAACAGTGGAGCGGTTGTTGCGGTAAGCAAACTGCAATGGGTCAAGAGAGAGAGGCAGCACAGAGCAGATGTAATCTCTGATTAGTCTCTCAAAGCATTTGCTGATGATGGGGGTCAGAGCAACAGGACGCCAGTCATTTAAGCAAGTTATTTTTGATTGCTTTGGAACAGGCACAATGGTGGATGTTTTAAAGCATGTGGGGACTACAGACAAAGAGAGGGAAAGGTTGAAAATGTCTGTAAAAACACCAGCCAGCTGGTTTGCACATGCTCTGATGACGCGGCCCGGAATGCCGTCTGGGCCCGCGGCTTTGCGGATATTCACCCGTCGGAAGAATGGGTTACATCCCCTACAGAGACGGAGAGTGAACTAACCTCTTTAGCTTCGGCCGCGAGAGCTCTCTCCACAAGGGCGGTGTTATTTCCCTCAAAACGAGCATAAGAAGTATTTAGCTCATCCGGGAGAGAGGCAGCGGTGTTCATGGTGGAGTTTTTATTCCCTTTAAAGTCCATGATGATGTTAATTCCCTGCCACATGCTTCTAGAGTTGGTGGTGTTAAACTGTCCTTCAGTCTTGTTCCTGTACTGGCGTTTTGCTGTTCTGATCTGTTGCTGTTTTTCGGAGGGCATAACTGGCTTGTTTATGCTCCTCCGCATTCCCAGAATTAAAAGCGGAGGTCCGCACATTAAGTGCCGTGCGAACATCGTTATTTATCCATGGCTTCTGGTTCAGCTAGATCCGTGTTGTTCTGGTCTGAACGACGTCCTCCACACACTTTTTGATGAAACACATTACGCTATCAGCGTAAACCTCGATGTCGTCATCAGAGGCGGACCGGAACATCTCCCAGTCCGTGCGATCAAAACAGTCCTGTAGCGTAGAGTCTGATTGGTCCGAGCAGCACTGGATCGTTCTGAGGGTGGGTGCTTCCTGTTTCAGTTTCTGCCTGTAAGCGGGCAGAAGCAGAATGGAAGAGTGGTCCGATTTGACAAATGGTGGGCGGGGGAGGGATTTGTAGCCATCCCAGAAGGGAGAGTAGCAATGGTCCAAAACCCGGTCCCCTCGTGTGTTGAAACTAATGTGCTGGTGGTATTTTGGTGCGACTGATTTGAAACTGGCTTTGTTAAAGTCCCTGGTCACAATGAACGTGGCCTCAGGGTGCACGGTTTCCTGCTCACTTATAATCCCATACAGTTCCTTGAGTGCCCGGTCTGTGTCGGCTTGTGGCGGGATGTACACAGCAGTGATAATGACCGCTGTGAATTCCCTCGGTAGCCAGAATGGTTGACACAGAAGCATGAGAAATTCCAGATCAGGAGAGCAGAAAGACTTGATAGAATGTATGTTCCTCTGATCACACCAGCATTTGTTGATCATAAAACATACACCACCACCTCTGCTTTTACCTGAGAGGTCTTTCGCTCTGTCCTCTCGGTGCACGGAGAACCCCGCGGGTTCAATGGCTGAGTCCAGAATCTCAGCAGACGTCCAAGTTTCTGTTAGGCAGATAATACAGCAGTCCCTCGTCTCTCGTTGGAAAGAGATACGCGCTTTCAGCTCGCAGAGCTTGTTATCCAGAGACTGAACATTTGCCAGTAGAATACTGGGTAGCGGGGGTCGATTTGCGCGGCGTCTTGCTCTGATGAGAACGCCGGCTCTGTTTCCCCTTTTCCTCCCGCGCTTCCGCGTCCGGACTGCCCAGACAAAGGGCTCCGCTTGCGTGTTTGTAAACAGCGGGTCGGCATTGAGGAATTTGAAGTCCTGTTTACGGTGTGAAATTGCTGAACCAATGTCCAAAAGTGTTTGTCTGTCGTAGACAATAAGGCAGACAACATCCAAGACAAAAAACATAAGAATTGTGAATAAAACAAACAAAACACTGCCATGTTGTGTCGGAGCTCGCAACGCAGCAGCCATACTCGCGCCATCTTGAGTTCAACCGGACTCATGTTTTACTGTAAAATTCTGTGTATGTTTATACTTGACAAATTAAAGCTTCTAATTCTACCACTTACGAAAAAGTACCATGGTATTACCATGTTTTCTGGGCATGTACTACGATGCGTAGTATGGTAATCTTTGAAGTACCCTTGAGTACCATATAAATACCATTGCAAATAAATAAGGCAATCATTCATTTCCATATTTTTAAATTTTTTTGGACATGTACCATAGTATTACTATGTTTCTTTCACATGTGTCATGGCAATATCCTTCTATATGCCAATTTCTGGGCATGTTCCATGGTAATACCAATACCATTATATTAGAATATGATAATCATTAAGTACCATGGTACATGTCAAAACACCATAGTATTACCATCTGGTACCATCACTGTACCATGGTACAACCAAAGTACTGAAGTCTGCTCACTTTCAGTTATATTACAAGCCCAAGGCGGGAAACTCTTTCTCCATTATCTGTCATACGTATTTAGAACCAAGGGTGCAATAAAGTACCTTTTGTGGCACCACCAATGCTAATTTTACTGTATTTGACGTTTCGTCTTTGGTAGATTGTCATTACACTGCAGTAGAAATGAAAAGACCTCTAACATGAAGAATAGACACATCAGACATTCAACCTGCTTGTCCTATTTGATGTTGAGTTAAATAGTCCTTCTTTATTAAACTCTACAAAACCTACAGCACTGGTTAATAATGCTGCTTTACATAAAGCAGTGCCATATTTTGACAGCATGTCGCATTATGCTGAAATGACACGTCTGCTTTCTTGAATCCATCTGAGAGTTTGGGCGAATAGCTGCAATTCACATCACAAACAAAAGCCAGCAGAAAAAATGAGAGAAAATGTAGAGGATATGTCCTCCGTAGAGATGACACATTTCTCACGTGGTACTGCAGTAATTGCCTTGATATCTTTAAACGAATGCGGGCACGCAAACTTTTCTGAAACACGTCTGTGCGCACTAGCTTGAAATACTATGTACATTGATAATGTGGTTTGTTCTGTCTGAACACAATCTTTTGGGGGCTCATCTCAAATCTCAGTAATAGCCTGTCTTCACTTCAAGTGAAGTAAACAGACGCCAGTTGCTTCTGGCTACCCGTAAACGTTTGGCAATCCATTGCCCTTCTTTCTGGCTTTAATGTCAAAGAGAGTAAAGTAAATGTGTTTCAAAATAAGTTGTATTCTTTTCAAGTTCTAAACACTGTGATTTATCATAAAAACACGAGTGTAATTGTAAAAACTTAATTGCAACTTTGGTTTGGATTTATGTCAAGGGGAGGTGGTATGACCAAATTGAGCAATTTTATATCACAATAACTGTATATATCAAAATAGATTTAAATAGTGCCATATAGCAATGGCAGTTCAATGAAATGTGCCAATAACCATGTGGAAATGCCTATTTTTTAATACTTTACAAAAGAATAAATACAAAAAAGAAAAAAAACAAATTTCCATCTAGTTTGATTATTATCTCTTTTTATTTGGAATTTGATGGATATAAACCAAAATATTATCCATAAAAATGAATAAGTCTGGCATCAGTGCAAAAACAGATTAACATTATTTACCACTAGAGTTAAAAAGTTAAAGTAAAACTAGCATAAAATGGATAGCTTGTCCATTCTAAAATCTAAAATATAATTAGATAAGCCACATCGAAGCACATCAATGATAAGCACACATAATAATCACACATAAATTGGATATTATCTATATTATCTATATCTGTATCAAGTCATCAAGTTTTGTTGCTGCAAAGTAAACAACTAAACTCTGCTACAGGTTACAAACCTTAACAACAAATTCTTCCTCAACTTGATGGTTGACACATTTCTACCATTGCACAGTATGTGCAGTCAGACCGCAAAGCTGTAACACTGGTTTTAACCTAAACCAGGTGTGGAACAAATTTCAAATCTTAAATATGTCTCAATTTCACTTGAAGGACAAAAGCTGTGATTGAAGATGTTTTCCATGGTTATTGAGAAAATCAAATCCTCTTTAACTGGACTGTGTCTGACTCAGAATTCATTCTCATAACCAGGATCATTCGGTGGAAGCAGTCAGTAATCTTTCCAAAGAAACCATATTCACTCCGGATCAGAGAGCTGTCAATCACATTAGAGGAAAAAATGATATGCTTACCTGTCGAATGCACATCAGGAAAACAAGGTGACGTCCACAGCAGAGGACAGGTGAAGAGAGAGAAAGAGAGAGACAGAAAACAATTAGAATTTAAATTCACAGTTCACATGCAAAACATGCGAAACATCTAAATAACAACATGCAACTAACCAGATAACCACACATAATGAGGAAAGTAAAGTAAATAGGGTTATCAACTAATAAAAGGGAGGAAAAAATGTGTTGACATCAAAAGCTGTGCATCCAATCAATTTCGGATTTTGAGGTTCCATTTTACCCTCTATAATTAAATTTTTACTCCACTGATGGTTAGGTTTAGGGTTTGGGCTGGGGGGGTTCATAAAATATGCATTCATCTTCACTGTATTTCAGCCTGTACAGCTGAAAACAACTCACTTAACAACTCACTTTTGGCGCCCCGGAAAATGGAGCTCACAAGTGCCCATACGCCCAACAACACTTACTGCTTTGGTCACTGTGGGCAGTGTTTTGAATTTCAGTAAGCATACACAGATTTTAGCTACAGAAAAGTTACCTACTTTTTCCGATTTCACTGTAAGATCAGTCTGAACATGGATACGTTATATGACATGCCCTCGTCCTCAAGAACCATTAACAAAAACTATGCACGGTAAAATAAAATATGGCTCAGACTACATTCAGTATGGGTTAGTAGGTTTAGCATCTCTCTGTAACTGTCAAGAAATCCCAGCTGTGTTTTCAGGATAAAATAGAACCTTTTCTAGAGTCCTTAAAGGCTCATGAACACCCTAAATATTTGTTAGACCATGCTTGCTTTAGTTATGAAGGCAACAGATGCTATGACACTCTCTTTCTCTCCCAAACTTCTTGCATTAGCCGTAGGGCTCAGGAGCGAGCAAGACCCCGCAGATGAATGTGTGTGTACACTCATAAGCTCCCCTGCGTGGCAAGGCCTTGCCAGAGGCAACTAATCATGCAGTCAGCTCTCATACAGATGGTGAGACGGTGATGCAGTGGGCAGTCTGATATCAGATGCTGAAAGTCACATTAGTAATGAGTTATGAGTAGGGCCATCAAAAGTAATGTGTTAGTGCATGTAATTAATTAAAAATGTTTAAAACGCTTATTTTTTCTTAATTTACCAAATTTCACAATAGATTCAGTCAAATGTCAAATCTTAACTATGACCTACAAGGCAACCACGATATATGGCACTTATGAGTGACTGCTGCGCAGCTTGTTGGAGTTCTCCCGTGGAGGGTCTGTAGATGCTCTGCTCAAAGTTCAAATAATTTAAACTTACCTGTACCTGTTGCCACTGCACTTTCAAAGCTAATGATTACTGGATGATTCAGATGAAGTATTGTTACATGGGCAGTGCCAGCGCTAAGCAGAACATGACGGTAGTTTTCGGAATGGCATCCTACCATACTACTCTTCCTATTTCTGTTATACATAGATATAAAAGAAGTAGGAGTAGTATGGGTAGTATGCCATTATGGACATGGCTACTGTCTGCGATGCAAATCATATGAATTCCATATTCAAAGTGGATAGCCACAGCCTGCCAGCCGATTAATATTGTGGAGGATAAGGGTTAAATAGATTTAATGCACATTAATGCAGACTAGTTCTTTCAATTAGTCAAACTCCCACTTAGACTTTGGAAAATGTTTCATGTTACTTGCATTGGTGATATTTTAGTGCATTTCTATCTTTATACTGTGGAAGGCTTTGTTTGGAAGATGTTAATAAAGCATTATATTGTTAATTTTTTTTCTTTCCTAAGAAATAAATAAATGCATTTTTACAGGAAAAGAAGTAAATGTAGAGTCAAATTTCAGCACTAAATCTGTGATTAAGGGTGATCAACTATGAAAAATTATGCGATTAATGGCGATTAAAACATTTTAATTGACTGACAGCCCAAGTTATGAGCCAAAAGTTGATAGAAAACCTTATGAGCGTCACTTAAACATCCTTAAGTGATATTTTTTTAACTATAAAACATAAGCACTGAGTGACCAGAGACTGTCATCCTTCTAGTTAGTCTTAGTTTGACTGATAAGTTCCAAGTTTGGAATGACACGAGGGTATGTAAATGATGACAACATTTTCATTTCTGGGTGAACTATTCCTTCCATAAATTGAATTTGCCATTTGTTCAGCTTCTAAGCAGAGAAAAATGAAGTGATAAAAAAATAAAATAATTTAAAAAGCAAAGTATTAATTAACACCTCATTTTCATGCCTGAAATAGAAACAGCCTGAAATACGTTTTAATAAAGCATTAATATATTCATATTTTATCACCTTGTCCAGGCACCTTCGCAATTAATCTGGGCTCATATTAAAAAGATTCTGACCTGGTTCTATGGGGGGCGGGGGGGGGGGGTGTTTAGAGTTGAGATGTTAATAATTCACTCCATCACACCTGCTATCACAAACTGACACCCAAACCCACAGCAGCCCATGACGGCTTTTAGTTCACACTAGTCACTAATTAAACCCCAGCGACCAATCAGGGTCATGCTCTGGATGGAGAATTTGCATAATTAGAGGGGGAAAGAATATGAGAACCTTGAATAAGTGAAATGCTGTGAATTAATTCTATACTGTACAAAGATTATGGACTGCTGGGATTTGAATAGGAAGGTTGTTACCCATCTTATGAAGTCTTGAGTAACACTTGCAAAAATTCTGGTGAAATCTGTTAATGATGTTGGTGGATTTAACTGCATTTAAAGTAATATTCCAGGTTATTTATAGCTTAAAGGAATAGTTCACCCAAAAATTATTATTATTATTATTATTTTATTTTTGTATTTTTTCAAAAATAATTTTTTCACCCCTAAGTTGTTCCGAACACTTATGACCTTCATTATTCTGTGGAACACAAACGGCAGAATTCTCCATAAAATGAAAGTGGACAGATACTGTCAAGGTCCAGAAAGGACAAATAGCTGAGGAGAAGATTTTCAGTCAATAACGACTGTGTAATAAAGACTAATAACTGCTGTTTTATTTCTGAAAACTGATTCATTAGAATTCACACAACATATTAAAGTGCCTTAATGTTTTATAGACACATAATTATATTTGCTTCTTATTACTGTCTTTAAGCTGCTTCTTTTCTCACGGGAATGTTTATTATGGATAACTGATGATGATCAGACGAAACTGATACAAAATGTGTAAAATAATCAGCTTTTCTGTTTGTTAAAGGAATAGTTTACCCAAAAATGAAAATTTTCTCATCATTTACTCACCCTTTTCGGAGCTATAAAGGTTTGGACCCCACTGACTTTGTATGAACAATTGTATGGTCTGTATGGAAATATGGGTTACATGTTGTGTGTGTTCGTGTGTGACGATGTGTCTGTGTGAGAAACAAACCAAGTTAAACTACTAAGTACTAAAACTATCAACAAAATGTTCTGAAGAGCAGTTTAAAGTCCATACAAAAACACACACACACATACTCTCACATTAACAATCATAACACTGAAAATACAGCAAATTCCCTTCTGAAATGTCCACGAGTGGCTTTATGAGGTCTCATATGTTTCGTTGTCACAGTTATTTATTTCCTGACTGAACTACATGAGACACGACAGTTCCCAGTCCTCGACAATTCCACAGAGCACAGCGCGAGTATCGTTGCTTATTACGACGAACGCAGGCAGAATACCAATGTCAAGATTCCAGAAGAATAATTAGGTGTCACAGACCAATGCACTGGATATTCAAATGCCCAGTGCGGCGGAATCGAGTTGATTGGCACAGTGAAGGGTCAAATTATGAACAAAAATCTGTTTGTTGGTGCTTTTCTAAATGGAAATCAGCGAGCGTGACTAACAGGCAGCAGTGTGTTCTGAGGCAGAACAGCCAGCAGGGGAAACTAAAGCTGCCGTTTGTTTTAACACAGAGGAAACAGGAAATTGGACACACTTGGTGTCCACACAGGCCAGGAAATCGACTTATTGAACATCTCCATCTGAAATCACATCTATTAGGCATCATTAAAATGCAAAAAGGCCTGTGATAAGGAGAATTGAATGTTTTAAAGAGAGATAGAAGAAATACCACTTGAATAGAGGTCTAGCTATTCAGCTCAGGGAGAAAGAGATGAAAATGTTGACGCATTTGTTTTTTATGAGAAATGGTGGCGATTTCTTAAATCTTAAAGGAATAGAAAAACCAAAAATGAACATTCTGTAATACTTTATTTCACATTAACACACAAAAAAACTCAATGGCATTTGCCGTTAATAAAGTCACACCTGTTGCTCAGCGTAAGGCAACATATTTGAATTTGAATGCTATAGGGAGAATGAGATTTGTGATCTCAGGTAGATGGGGACATTCAGTCTGTTCCTCACACAAAGCTATCAAATGACTTCATAAAACTTATATTACACTATAAACATAGCTTATATTTACTCTATATAGAATATAGTGTAAATACTAAAACGGAGTGACTATTTGCACTAGGTGTAAATAACACCTGCCACATAGCACAGCTATTATTGCTGCAAGTATCACTGCAATGGTGTAGTGTGTTTAGATGGTGTGAATGTGCTTTATTCATGCGGATGACCGGGTTCGATTCCCCCCTTTGTCCCACTTTTTCCCATCCTGTTTCCTGTCTCCACTCTTAAGATTTCCTTTAATACTAATTACAGTACAATATTAAATAAAAATTAATATAAAAGTTGATTGCCTCACAGTGATTTGCTCACGTTGACAGTCAGGGAGTTGAGAGAAAGGTTTGATCCGGGTAAAATTAACGTCCTGGTTATTTTTGTAAACTCTGTTCCCTGATGTAGGGAACGAGACATTGTGTCGATGTAGTGACACTAGGGGTCACTCTTGGGAGCCCCAAATACCTCTGCTTTTTTGAAAAAAGGCCAATGAGAATTGGCGAGTGGAATTTGCATGCCACTTCCCCGGACATACGGGTATAAAAGGAGCTGGTATGCAACCACTCATTCAGGTTTTGTGCTGAGGAGCTGAGACAAGGTCCCGGCCATTTCAGCAGGTAGTTCAGCGTTGTGGCAAGAGGGACACAACGTCTCGTTCCCTCTATTAGGGAACTGAGGTTACAAAAGTAACCAGGACGTTCCCTATCTGTCACTCACTCGACGTTGTGTCGATGTAGTGACACTAGGGGTCTCTATACAAAACGCCACAACTAGCTGAACTGTGTTACGTGAACTGGCGATGTGTGATGAGCAGACCGCTATGTGCCTCGTAGCCAGCGCACCAGGCCGTCACGTAACCTCCCCCAACGCTCTTATGAGCATCGAACGGTCCATCAGGAACAAGTCGACTGCCCAACTATAGGGACAGGCTAGCCCAGCCGAGGCCTCTTTCCCTCTCTTTTCTCCCCAAAAAGAGTGAAATTTGATAACTGACTGGGAGCCATAAGTGTCTGCTTCAGGGGGTGTCCCTCCCAAGGGGAAGACACTGCGGAGACCACACCCCACCCAAAGGGGGGGGGGGTATTTTGAGTGGAATACGTCACACGGTCTTACCAAATCTTGTCGGAAGTATGTCATGAGGAGAGGTCCCATGGTGGTCCTACCCGAAGGGGGATGAGTTTCTACAGAGCATGGCGACCGGGGGCAGAGGGGCCTCTGCCCAAGCAAGATGCAGTCGCAACTAGCGGTACACCCGGCCAGTTGTCCCGGAACTTACCTGCTCATGCCTGCCATTACACGGGACGAGACCGGCTCAACCCGGAGATTGTAGAACCTCGCAAAGGTGTTGGGTGTTGCCCAGCCCGCTGCTCTGCAGAAGTCTGCCAAAGAGGCGCCACTGGCCAGGGCCCAGGAGGCCACCACACTCCTGGTGGAGTGGGCTCGTAACCCCACAGGGGGTGGCACATCCTGAGCCTGATATTCCATTGTGATGGCGTCAATGACCCAGTGGGCGATCCTCTGTTTGGAGACAGTGCTCCCTTTCCGCTGTCCACCAAAGCAGACAAAGAGCTGCTCAGAGCTTCTAAGGCTCTGCGTGCGATCCAAATAGATGCGTAAAGCTCGCACCGGACACAGCAACGCCAAGGCTGGGTCTGCCTCCTCCTGGGGCAGCGCTTGCAGGTTCACCACTTGATCCCTAAAAGGGGTCACGGGAACCTTGGGCACATAGCCCGGTTGGGGTCTCAGGATCACGTGAGAGTAACCCGGACCAAACTCCAGGCACGATTCATTGACAGAGAACGCCTGCAGGTCCCCTACCCTCTTGATGGAAGTGAGTGCAGTCAGGAGGGCAGTCTTCAAAGAGAGTGTTTTAAGCTCAGCTGACTCCAAGCGCTCAAAGGGAGCTCCCTGTAGACCCCGAAGGACTACAGAGAGGTCCCTCAAGGGGACGAGGCACGGTCTGGAGGGATTCAACCTCCTAGCGACTCTCAGGAACATGATGATCAAGTCATGCTTCCCCAAGTACTTACCATCTACTGCATCGTGATAGAGCCGAAATAGTGGCTACATACACCTTCAGGGTGGAGGGGGACAGCCGCCCCTCCAGCCTCTCCTGCAGGAAGGAAAGCACCGATCCGACTGCACATCTCTGGGGGTCTTCATGTCAGGAAGAACACCACTTAGCGAACAGATGCCACTTCAAGGCATACAGGCGCCTGGTAGAGGGAGCCCTAGCCTGAGTGACTGTGTCTACCACCGTGGGTGGTAGGCCACTTAGGTCTTCCACGTCCCGTCCAGGGGCCAGACGTGGAGATCCCAGAGGTCTGGTCGCAGGTGCCAAATGGTGCCCCGTCCCTGAGAAAGAAGGGGGGGGGTTGAGATCCGAGAACCATGTCTGGATTGGCCAGTAGGGTGCTACTAGGATGATCTGCTCCTCGTCCTCCCTGACCTTGCACAGGGTCTGTGCAAGTAGGCTCAATGGGGGAAACGCGTATTTGTGTTGTCCAGGGGGCCAGCTGTGTGCCAGTGCATCTATACCGAGGGGTGCTTCTGTCAGGGTGTACCAAAGCGGGCAGTGGGAGGATTTCCGGGAAGCAAACATGTCAACCTGTGCTCAACCGAATCGACTCCAAATCAGCTGGACCACCAGAGGGTTGAGTCTCCACTCTCCCCTGAGGGTAACCTGACGTGACAACACGTCCGCTGCGGTGTTGAGGTCGCCCGGGATATGAGTGGCTCGTAGCGACTTGAGGCGCTGCTGACTCCAGAGGAGGAGACGGCCGGCGAGTTGTGACATACAACAGGAGTGTAGACCGCCTTGACGGTTGATGTACGCTACCCTCACTGTGTTGTCCGTCCAGACCAACATGTGCTTGCCCTGGATCAATGGCCGAAACCTCCGCAGAGTGAGTAGTACTGCCAACAACTCTAGGCAGTTGATGTGCCAACACAGCCACGGGCCAGTCCAGGAGCTGGCGGCTGTGTGCCCATTGCATACGGTGCCCCAGTCCATCTTGGAGGCATCTGTTGTAACCACGACGCACTTGGAGACCTGCTCTAGGGGAACCCCTGCCTGTAGAAATGCAAGAGTGGTCCAAGGGCTGAAGAGGTGGCGATGGATCGGCGTGATAGTCACATGATGTGTCCCGCGGCGCCATGCCCACCTCAGGACTCAAGTCTGAAGCCAGTGCTGAAGCGGTCTCATTTGCATCAACCCGAGCGGTGTGGCGGCCACTGAGGATGCCATATGCCCCAAGAGCCTCTGAAAAAGTTTCAGTGGAACCGCTGTCCTCCATCTGAACGCCTTCAGACAGTGCAGCACCGACTGTGCGCGCTCGTTCATGAGGCGCACTGTCATCGAGACTGAGTCCAACTCCAAACCGAGAAAAGAAATGCTCTGAACCGGGGAGAGCTTGCTCTTTTCCCAGTTGACCCGAAGCCCCAGTCGGCTGAGGTGCCGGAGCACGAGGTCCCTGTGTGCGCACAGCAACTCTCTAGAGTGAGCTAGAATTAGCCAGTCATCGAGATAGTTGAGGATGCGGATGCCCACTTCCCTTAGCGGGGCAAGGGCTGCCTCTGCGACCTTCGTGAAGACACGAGGGGACAAGGACAGGCCTAAGGGGAGGACATTGTACTGGTACGCCTGGCCTTCGAAGGCAAACCGCAGGAAGGGTCTGTGTCGAGGTAAGACCAAGACGTGGAAGTATGCGTCCTTCAGGTCTACCGCCGCGAACCAATCTTGATGTCGGACGCTCGCTAGAATGCGTTTTTGCATCAGCATCTTGAACGGGAGTCTGTGCAAAGCCTGGTTCAGTACTCACAGGTCCAGGATTGGTCACAACCCACCGCCTTTCTTCGGAACGATGAAGTAAGGGCTGTCGAACCCTTTCTTCATCTCGGCTGGAGGGACAGGCTCTATCGAGCCCTTGCGCAGAAGGTTAGTGATCTCCGCATGCAAGGTAGCGGCGTTCTCGCCCTTCACCGAGGTGAAGTGGACGCTGCTGAACCTAGGCGGGCACCTGGCGAACTGAATCGCATAGCCGAGTCGGATGGTCCAGGTCAGCCATCGCGACAGGTTGGAAAGCGCGAGTCATATGCCCAAACTCCGGGCGAGGGGGACCAAGGGAATGATCACGTTGGACGTTATGGCGGGTGGGGCCTCGTGGCGGGGTGGACCTCGAGGTGCCGTGTCGAGGGGACTCGAGCCCCGTGGCCGTGCTGAGTCCAGGGACATTGAAGCACTTACCTGGCTCCTGCTGCCCACCATAAGATTGCCCGAGGAGGGGGGAGGAGGAGTCTTGTCCCTGTAGTCCACTAGACCCAATCCCATGTGAACATGTTTGTGCCACAGCTGGGCGCACAGGGGTGGGAGGACCGCTGCTGGAGCGCCATACCTGCAAAGGTGGGATGGTGGTCATGATGACGGCCGTGCGCACCGGACATGTGACCCTGGGAACAAGAAAACCGCTCTTTTGTTGAATTTTTGGGTACCGCAGCCGACATGCGGCGAAATTAAATGAAAACAAAACAAAACTCCTCCCAGCCCTCCACCGGTGGATGGAGTGGTCTGCTCACCAGCTCCAGAGAAGCGGGTCTCCTTGCCCCTGGGTCGCCCGTCTCAGGGGTGCTTCGAAGCCTTCCTTGGGTTCTTAGCACCCAGCCGTGAGACGGGTGGCGTCTGCTTCCTGCATTGGGCTCCACGCTGTGGCCGGACCATGGGGGTGGGCTGCGGTGGAGCCGGTGTTGTTGTTGCAGGAGGACGCCCTTGGCGACAAGCAAACGGGGTGCAGGGTCTTGAGCCGCGCCGGGGCAAGATGAGTTGTATGGCCTCCATCTGCTGCTTCACCGCCGAGAACTGCTGGGCAAAGTCATCGACGGTGTCGCCGAATAGGCCAACCTGGGAGATGGGGGCTTCAGGGAACCGTGCCTTGTCAGCCTCTTGTATCTCAACCAAGTTGAGCCAAAAGTGGCGCTCCTGGACCACCATGGTGGACATCACCTGACTGAGAGACCGCACCGTGATCTTCATCGCCCGGAGAGCGAGGTTTGTCGCCAAGCGCAGTTCCTGCATCAACCCCGGGTCAGAACTACCCTTGTGCAGTTCTTTTAGTGCCTTGGTTTGGTGTACTTGCAGGAGAGCCATGGCGTGCAGGGTGGAGGCGGCTTGTCCAGCGGCACCGTAGGACTTAGCCATCAGGGATGACGTAAACCTACAGGCCCTGGACGGGAGCTTCGGGTGCCCGCACCAGGTGGTGATGCTCTGTAGACACAAGTGCACCGCGAGCGCCTTATCCACCTGGGAGATCACCGAATACCCCCTGGCCACTCCACCATCGAGGGTAGCGAAAGCAGGGGAGCTGAAAGACTGGGACCGGGCAGTAAAAGGTGCCTCCCACAATCTTGTCAGCTCCTCATGCACTTCCAGGAAGAAAGGAACGGGGGAGGGGCGTGGCCGTGGGCGGTGCCCCAAACCCAGGAACCAATCGTTGAGCCGCGAGGGTTCAGGGGAGAGTGGAGGGTTCCACTCTAGCCTGACGCTCGTGGCCGCCCGGGAAAGCATGTCCATCATTTCCACGTCGGCATGGGACTGGGCGACCATTCCCGAAGGAGGAAGCCCAGTCGAAGCCTCTGCATCCGACTGGATAAGCCCGATCTCCGATGCTGCGCTCGATAACTTGTCTTCTTCCCGGGCTCTGAACGAGGGGTCGAACTCGCCCTGAGACGAGCCAGTGATCTCGTCCAAGCGCCTGACCAGGACAAGCGAGCGTGCTGGGTAATGGGAGGTCCGTGGGGGGATACCTGGTGGTCCCATTGAGGTCCCCAAATCGCCCCCAGTGCTAACCGGCACGGCCTCATACCCGTAGGTAGAAGGACCGAGGCAGGGAGCCGCTGGGGTGGCTTGCTTTCTTACGAATGCAAGCCGCGACCGCAACGTTGCCATGGTCATGTTCTCGCAATGAGGACAAGACCCATCCACGAACGATGTCTCCACGTGGGCAGTGCCCAGACACGTAAGACAGCGATCGTGGCCGTCAGAAGTGGAGAGATAATGACCGCAACCAGGAATAACACACAAACGGAAAGGCACCTTTAAAAAGACGTTCCATGTGTGCTGCTCTTTTAGAAATAAAATATACTCTTTTTAGAATATACTCTTTTAGTTGTTCTGCTGAAGCGCCCAGGGGCGTTCTCTGCACTCCACGGGTGCAGAGGGGGAGAAGCCGCTGAAATGCGGTGTAGAATCCAACAGATGAGGTGAATGAACTTCGCGGATGAATTCAGCTTCAATGAATATAACCGCTCGGCTCCGAAGAGAAAATCTGAATGAGTGGTTGCATACCAGCTCCTTTTATACCCGTTTGTCCGGGGGAGTGGCATGCAAATTCCAAATGCCAATTCTCATTGGCCTTTTTTCAAAAAAGCAGAGGTGTTTGGGGCTCCCAAGAGTGACCCCTAGTGTCACTACATCGACACAACGTCGAGTGAGTGACAGATAGGGAACCATGATTTTACTGTAGTAATATTGTAGTAAGCATGTTTTTTGGTGGAAGCCATAGTTTTAATGCAATTAACAATGGTATTACTACAGTAATATGATGTTAATATAGTAACCATGTTTAAATTTGTGGTAATTATAATTTTACTACAAAATACCATGATGATACTTTGTAAATATACTTTGATGTTACTGTAGTAAAACCATGGTTAATTTGAGTAAGGTAAGGTTAGGTTTAAATTTAGGGGTAGAGGTCTGTGGGACTCCAAATAAACACAATAAACACACTGCAGTGATCCCCAATACTGTATGATAGTATCTAATTAGGAGTGCAAACAGCACCTGCCACTAATTGCCCTTAGTGCAAACAAATGCTTTTTGTTTCTATTACACTTAGTGCAAATAGACTCTGCCAAACAAAAATAACATAAAATAAAATAAATAAAAGTAATATGTATCTAAAGCGACCTTGAGATATGGGAAAGGTGCTTATTAAATAAAACGTATTATTATTATTATTATTATTATTATTATTATTATATGGACTTTTTTTCTGGTCCTTAGAAGACTTCAAATACAGCGTGAATACTAAAACACAACACAACACAACAAAAAATCAAATCAAATAAATACAAGTCAAATGTATGTAAAGAGACCTTGAGCTGTGGGGAAGATGATTAATAAATAAACATTATCATATAACTGTTATTATCATTATTAGTAGTAGTTTAGTATTATTATTATTATTAGTTTTATGGTGCTTAAAAGACTTGGAATAAAATTTAAATACTAAAATAAAATAAAATAAATACTATCATAATAATAATAATAATAATAATAATAATAATAATAATAATAATAATATAAAATAAATACTAATCATACGGACTATAGTATTATGTTGCTTTTATTGTGTTTTTGGTCCTCTTTGGAGCTTGACATCTGTGGTCACTATAAACTATCACTGTATGAAAAACAGTATTGTAATAATAGTTCAGAAATGTATCTTTGTGTTCCACTAAAGAAATAAAGTCATCCAGGATTTGGAATGAAATGAGGGTGATTAAGCATTATAATAACAGAAGTTTTTTTTAAGGTAAACGATTGCTTCAAAAAAAGAAATTTACTCTGGGTTAATGACAGATGTAGTAATGAAATACTATTGTTTGATCATTTCTACCATGAAGACCTGAGAGAGAAAATACGTCTGTATCATCATCATCATTTGGATGTAATTTTGTCCTCAGTTCCCCTTTCATCTCTTCACCCTCTCTTCCTCTGCCCATCGGAAACAGACCCGTTTGGTTACCCACACCGATTTAATGATTCTCAGCATTAGGGATTTTTTTCTTGTGCCTGTCTCTACCAGAACCAAGGACCAGCAGAACCAGACTGCATTTAAACTCGTGTTTGTTGGGACCTCCCTGTACCAGACTTTGAATGGACTCTCTCTGATACGCTTGAAACATCGACAGTTTCTGCTTCGTCACTTTCCCACTGCGAAAGTCAAACTTTTTGCTTTTTAACAAGGTTTATGTCGAACATCTGTAGAGGGATATACTTCATGCCAGAGTTTCACAGACACGCTTATGATCCGAGACTAGCGGATTGCTGTAGTGTGCACATTGATTTGGAAGCAATTGACGTCAATGGAAAAGCTCTTATCAGAGACTCTATAACACTTTGACAGAAGATATGATGTACAGAGATAAATCTGGGTTTTGGAAGCGCTCTGCAGTTAGCAATATACAGTATAGACTGGTTTTGTTTCTCTAAACTCTTACTGGGTGTCAACAATTGTGTGTCTCAATAACATATGTCTCATTTGTATTTAATTTTCTTTTCCTACTTTTACTAGTTCCTGGGGAATTTGGGGATAAAACATCTGACAAGTTGATAACAATGTTGATAAAAAAAAAAACAAAAAAAAAAAACTCCATTACAGTATGTCTTGTGCGCTCTGAACTCTAAGCAATAACATTGTCAACACATCTCCAGAGGTGTCAGTGTGCAGCAGTAAAATTAAGACTTATTCAGTGGAATTTATTTGACAGTGACGTGTCGTTAAATTGGATAGTAATTTTGACGCTGACTCATAAAGAGGCTGGCCTTGAACGGCATCATGGAATCATGGTGAGTTACGGCTGTAGATCTGGATAGAGATTCCAAGAGTCTATTCGAAAATATTTTTCTGCTTTATTTCGTTTTTGTGAGGGTAAAAATTCAGGGCAATTACACATTATAGTACACACTACTACTAATTCTGCAGTATACTGCGAAGTATACTTTCCGACTCAAGATGGCGCAGAGTATGGCTGCTGCGTTGCAAGCTCCGACACTTGTTTTGTTTACAATTCTTATGTTTTTTGTACTGGATGTTGTCTGCCTTATTGTCTATGACAGACAAACACTTTTGGACATTGGTTCAGCAATTACACAATGTAAACCTGGCTTCAAATTCCTCAATGCCGACCTGCTGTTTACAAACACGCCAGCGGAGCCCTTTGTCTGGGCTGCCCGGCCGCGAAAACGCAGGAGGAAAAGGGGAAACAGAGCCGGCGTTTTAATCAGAGTAAGACGCCACGCAAATCAACTCCCACTACCCATTATTCTACTGGCAAATGTTCAGTCTCTGGATAACAAGCTCTGCAAGCTGAAAGTGTGTATCTCTTTCCATTGAGAGACGAGGGACTGCTGCATTATCTGCCAAACAGAAACTTGGATGTCTGCTGAGATTCCAGATTCAGCCACTGAACCCACAGGTTTCTCCGTGCACCGAGCGGACAGAGCGAAAGACCTCCCAGGTAAAAGCAGAGGTGGTGGTGTATGTTTTATGATCAACAAATCCTGGTGTGATCAGAGGAACGTACATTCTATCAAGTCTTTCTGCTCTCCTGATCTGGAATTTCTCATGCTTCTGTGTCAACCATTCTGGCTACCGAGGGAATTCACAGCGGTCATTATCACTGCTGTGTACATCCTGCCACAAGCCGACACAGATGGGCACTCGAGGAATTGTATGGGATTATAAGCAAGCAGGAAACCGCGCACCCTGAGGCCACGTTCATTGTGACTGGGGACTTTAATAAAGCCAGTTTCAAATCAGTCGCACCAAAATACCACCAACATATTAGTTTTAACACACGAGGGGACCGGGTTTTGGACCATTGCTACTCTCCCTTCCGTAACGGCCACAAATCCCTCCCCCGCCCACCATTTGGCAAATCGGACCACTCTTCCATTCTGCTTCTGCCCGCTTACAGGCAGAAACTGAAACAGGAAGCACCCACCCTCAGAACGATCCAGTGCTGGTCGGACCAATCAGACTCTATGCTACAAGACTGTTTTGATCACGCAGACTGGGAGATGTTCCGGTCCGCCTCTGATGACAAGATCGAGCTTTACGCTGATAGCGTAACGTGTTTCATCAGAAAGTGCGTAGAGGACGTCGTTCCGACCAGAACCAGTAACCTTGGATTAATAGTGATGTTCGCGCGGCACTTCATGCGCGGACCTCATCTTTTAATTCTGGGAATGCAGAGGAGCATAAACAAGCCAGTTATGCCCTCCGAAAAACATTCAGATCAGCAAAACGTCAGTACAGGAACAAGATTGAAGGACAGTTTAACACCGCCAACTCTAGAAGCACATGGTAGGGAATTAACATCATCACGGACTTTAAAGGGAATAAAAACTCCGCCGCGAACACTGCTGCCTCTCCCGGATGAGCTAAATACTTCTTATGCTCGTTTTGAGGGAAATAACACTACCCTCGCGGAGAGAGCTCTCGCGGCCGAAGCTACAGAGGTTAGTTCACTCTCCGTCTCTGTAGCGGATGTAACCCGATCCTTCGACGGGTGAATATCCGCAAAACCGCGGGTCCAGACGGCATTCCGGACCACGTCATCAGAGCGTGCGCGAACCAACTGGCTGGTGTTTTTACGGACATTTTCAACCTTTCCCTCTCTTTGTCTGTAGTCCCCACATGCTTTAAAAAGTCCACCACTGTGCCTGTTCCAAAGCAATCCAAAATAACTTGCTTAAATGACTGGCGTCCTGTTGCTCTGACCCCCATCACCAGCAAATGCTTTGAGAGACTAATCAGAGATTACATCTGCTCTGTGCTGCCTTCTCTCACTTGACCCATTGCAGTTTGCTTACCGCAACAACCGCTCCACTGTTGATGCCATTGCATCTACAATACACACTGCTCTCTCCCACCTGGGAAAAAAGAACACTTATGTGAGAATGCTGTTTGTAGACTACAGCTCAGCATTCAACACCATAGTGCCCTCCAAGCTTGATGAGAAACTCTGGGCTCTGGGCTTAAACAGCTCGCTGTGCAGCTGGATCCTGGACTTCCTGTCAAGCAGATGCCAGGTGTTAGAATAGGCAGCAACATCTCCTCATCACTGACCCTCAACACTGGAGCCCCACAGGGCTGTGTTCTCAGCCCACTCCTGTATTCCCTGTACACACATGACTGTGTGGCAACACACAGCTCCAATGCCATCATTAAGTTTGCTGATGATACGACGGTGATAGGTCTGATCACTGACAATGATGAAACATCCTACAGAGAGGAGGTGCACACTCTGACACAATGATGTCAGGAGCACAACCTCTCCCTCAACGTCAGTAAGACAAAGGAGATTGTGGTGGACTTCAGGAGAAGAGATAGAGAACACAGTCCCATCACCATCAATGGAGCACCAGTGGAAAGAGTCAGCAGCTTCAAGTTCCTGGGTGTCCACATCACTGAGGAACTAACATGGTCCATCCACACTGAAGCCGTTGTGAAGAAGGCTCATCAGCGCCTCTTCTTCCTGAGATGGCTGAGGAAGTTTGGAATGAACTGCCACATCCTCACACGGTTCTACACCTGCACTGTAGAGAGCATCCTGACTGGCTGCATCTCCGTCTGGTTACGGCAATAGCACAGCCCACAACCGCAAAGCCCTGCAAAGGGTGGTGCGAACTGCCAGACACATCATCGGAGGTGAGCTTCCCTCCCTCCAGGACATATATACCAGGCGGTGTGTGAAAAAAGCTCGGAGGATCATCAGAGACTCCAGCCACCCGAGCCATGGGCTGTTCTCAATGCTACCATCAGGCAGGCGGTATCGCAGCATCAGGACCTGCTCCAGCCGACTTCATGACAGCTTCTTCCCCCAAGCAATCAGACTTTTGAACTCTTGATCTCCCACGATCAAATACATCAGCACTGCACTTTATTACTCTTATATCTCAGACTGGACTGTCATAAATTATATTATTATTATATTATATTCTCTCTTAACAACTTACTATCAACCGACAGCCTGAATGTCAATACAGTACAATACAACCTACTGTACATTCTATATATACTATATATACTTTTTTTATTGTATAATGTGTATTCTATATTGTGTGTATTGTATACTGTACATTGTATGTTATTATTTGTGTATTGTGTTGTGTGTAATTATGTGTATATTAGATTTTAAACTGTGTTGTAAATCTGATGTTTATTGTAAATTGTCTCATCACTGTCACGACAACTATGTTGCTCGGAATTGCACCCAAGAATTTCACACACTATTGCACTTGTGTATATGGTTGTGTGACAATAAAAATGATTTGATTTGATTTGATTTGATTTTGAAGTAAGTTAATTTATTGTACACCCGAAACACATGGATGACCTACTTCATGTTTAAAGTGCATTATGTGGCAGTATACACTGTATACTGTGCACACAACTTAAACTTTACCTGATATGATCTGCAGGTGTGTGGTGTTGACTTTTTATTTATTTGCATAGCATGACAGTGAGTAAGATCAGTTAGATGCTACAGTATGCTTATTTTGGTAACTTCCAGTAGGATTTATTTGATTCTTAGGCCACATAATCCATTTTCATCTGAAAATTAAATGATTTTGCTACATTTAAGCCTCTCATCCATACTAGAATGGCGTTTTCCTCCACCGCAGAAAATTGAAAACAGAGTTTTCAAATGAAATTAGAGTAGTGTGCGTGTGGTCTTAGTGTTAGTTTTGATTCTTAGAGTCTGAGTCTCACTGATTGACAAAGAAGGATGTAAGTAAATGGCATCAGTCAATAGGAAAAAAAAAAAAAAGGCTGTTGACACATTTGTCAAGTTATAGCAGAATATACTATATTACACTGTATTGCACATCTGACAACAGTTTAATCACATCAATATAAATTTATTGCTCAGAGGTTGCTCTTTCTCAGCTCAGGAGACATTATGGTGTTCCCAATTATGTTGTATATAAGTAAAAAACTTTTTCTCCTTTCTGAGAAGAAATAAAAATAGACAAATTGTTGACACAGAGTAAGAAAAGTATAGAGCTATAAAGTGAATGCAGATAGCATAGCTCAGAACATCATTAGCTTTCGCAGTAGCTCACCAGATAGAGTGTTGTGCTGAGATCGGAATGGCATATTACCATACTACACTTACTATTTCTGCCAAAGACATACACTTACTAATCACTTTATTAGGAACACCTGTACACCTACTTATTCATGCGATTATCTAATCAGCCAACCGTGTGGCAGAATAGCATCTCTGAATGCACAACACATCAAACATTGAGGCGGATGGGCTACACCAGCAAAAGACCATGTCTGGCACTTTATTACTACCATAGTGTTCCTAATAAAGTGCTCAGTGAATGTATACTGTATGACAGGAGTAATAAGAGTAGTATGGGTAGTATGCCATTCTGAACTCAGCCTTAGACTTTGGACTCGGAAGACCGTGGCTCGAAACCAGTCAAGCATGCAAGCTGACATGTGAGACGAAAGTGTCATATAAGCATTACAAGATGATGTGGTTGCTTCAAAAAATTTGCTTTTCATGTCGTTTTTCATTTTACAACACTACAGGTTAGGTTTAGGTGTTGGTTAAGGGTAAGGATGTCTGTTTTGTTCCCCTCTCAAATTTGCTTTTTTAAAACACTTTTAGTTAGGTTTAGGTTAGTTCCCGACTAATTCACCTGAAAAACCATGTCTGAATACGACAACATTTCACTTGCTTTGTCGCCCCCTGCTCGACATTTCACTAGGATACTGCAGCTAAACATGTAATGTAGCATGTTATTTCGTATTGCAAAAATGTTGCCACAGTCACGTAATACTGAGCACAGTATGAAAACAGTTTTGAAAGGAGATAGGAGATACATGTGATATTACTGGAGTCTTTATCTCTGAAAAAAGAAAATTTTTGTACATACTGTTTTGTATGTACAAAATAAGCCCAGATGGGACTTGTGACAGAAAGCCTCTGTAAGGCACAATGTAATTATCACAGAATCAGGTCAAGTTTTAAATATCATGAAAACACAAAATGAGACATTGTCTGCAGCCCATTTTTTTATGGAGTTCAAAGCGGCGCTTGACACTGACATTGACGCCCTCACACGAATCATGAACCCGTGTGAACTTCACGATTTCTGTAACAAAGTGGATAGCCACAGTCTGCCGGATGATTGTTAATATTCTGGAGTATGAGAGTTTAAGAGATTTAATGCCCATTGCAATGAATATGCAACCTATGTGGGGACTAGTTTTTTTAATTAGTCAGCCTCCCATTTAGACTTTGGTAAATATTTAATTTTAATTGAATTGTGCCATTTTAGTGCATTTCAATCTTTATACTGTGGAAGGCTTTGTTTAAAAGGTTTTAATATTCATTTCAGAACTTTCAAAATCTGCGATTAATCGCGATTAACTATAAAAAAATATCCTTTACTCTCGACATCTCTGTCAAAAATCATCCTCAAAAGTGGTTGTCGGCTGTGTTTCAGGAGAGAAGAAGTCCTCCACGGTTCATGGCAACCTCACATTCAGCTCTGACTTTATTCCGGTATGAAAGGCCCACTTTTCACTATCCAATCAACTGTTGATGAATATAATCAATTCTCGACCTAAATTTTTTTTCTCATTGAATATCCGGTTTCACTAAATAATTAACATTATGGAAGTATAATGACACTGAACACTGCTACATGTTCACTTTACAGAGGTCTTGTAAGAGAGAGCCAAAGAGAGAGAGAGAAAGATTTCTCTTTTGTCATTTCACTTTCAAATGAATAAAAACTAATAAGCAGAAAAGAGCTTGCGAGTGTTATCGTTTGCCTCTTTTATTCAGCTTGTGGTAAATGTGTCTAAACCCTCAACACAGTGTTGTATTAGCATGAGATGGGCTTTAATGTGGCATAATTTTCCAGATGAACCTTAGCTAAAGGAAGGGGAAATCACACCGGGTGGCGAGTTTTAAACTTAATCTAAAGTGTATTTGTCTATTCTCTGCTTCTTGCTCTCTCTGAATGTGTGTGTAGGAGGGTCAGGGGATTTTCAAGGCCCACTGCTCCTTTGGCAGATACGAAAAGCAAAAAAAAAAAAAAAAAATGTATATAGCCGCAAGCTGCAATCATCAGGGTCCAAGCACGTATGGCCAGGACATGGCCAAAATAATTAAATTGGACACAATATATCCGGTGGATGCTGTGGACAGTTTTGTGAAAAAATTTCTTCCAAAAGATTTTTTATCACAGTTGCAAAATTACAATTTTATTAGAATGACAATAGAATATGATGAATAATAATAAGAAGAATAGATTTTGGATTGCTGGATAACAGCACATTAAAAGAGCAAAAAGCTAAGTCAAAGAGGATTTTCATGGATTTTTAGTCTTGGCGCTCCATCTAGAAGACAATATCAGTAATACATCCTTGACGTACCATGCATAAATTATATTTTGGTTTGTTGGACAGTTAAATCAGGAAAAACTGAACTCGAGGAAAAACTTAAACAGATTCCATAGGGCTCTTCATTTGTTAGATAGCTGTTGCTATTTCTACTGCACATATATTACATTACAAGATTGCTGGACAACAGCACATTACAAGAGCAAAAAGCTAAGTCAAAGAGGATTTTCAAGGATTTTTTGTCTTGGTGCTCCATCTAGTGTACAAAATCGGTAATACATCCTTGATTTACCATGCATAAATGAGATTTTGGATTGCTGGAATATTAAATCAGGAAAAACTGAACTTGAGAAATTTGTTGGATAGGTGTTACTATTTTTACTGAACAGATATGACATTACAAGAGTAATAACTCAAAGTCAGAGGATTTAATGGAATTTCTTAACTTTCCGCTCCATCTAGTGGACAAAATCGGTAGTACAGCCTTCATCTATCAATTACAGTTGAAATAAATAATATTTTGATTTACTGCTGACAAGAGGAAATTTATGAAATTTAGCACATGTCCTCAGACTATCCTGGTGTGTATATGTTTTAAGTTTTGTCATGTTTGGACCCTTGTGCACATACAAGGCATTGTTACAGTTCAATTTGTTTATATCTTCTAAACGATTTGACATATCACAAATCCGATTTTTTTTTGTCAGAACAGTCCCTAAATGATACGTACAAATTTTCAAGCCAATCGGACAGACGGCCAAGGAGGAGTTTGAAAAAGTAATTTTTTCAGAAAATTCTAAATGGCGGAACATTTTTGGGGGCGGAAATAAAATCAGAGATATACGTTTTGCTCGTCTTGAATCAAGGAATCAAAGGAAATAATAATATTAATTCTAGCCTTTATAGATATGAAGTTATTAGCAAAAATGCAAATGTACTCATTATAGCACCACCAAATTTGGTGTACAGCTTAATTTTGGCGACCTGTAAGTTCACCGTAAATTTCGTAATGATCGGCCATTCGCAACGCAAGTTATTAGCTGCTGAAATTTGATTGGCTGCTGGTGGCCATTTTTGTTGATTTGTCAGATTGTTTTTGTAAGGATATGAAAAACGGTTGTGGAGTTATAAAGAATTTTTAGCTGTAGCACTCCCTATAGGCGAAATTGGTGAAACTTTGCATGCATCCTAAAAATGTTCTAATATCAAAGTATTCCAAGTTTCGTAAAGTTTGGACTTTGTGTTCAGAAGATATAGGCCATTAAGTAAATATGGGCCACGCCCAAATAAATAATTCGCTTATATCTTTGAATGATTTGAAAAATCAAAAATCCCAAAATAACTTTTGTCAGGACGGTCCCTAGATGATTTGTGCAAAATCTTGAGCAAATCGGACAAATGGCCTAGGAGGAGTTTGCAAAAGAAGGTTTTTCAGAAAATTCAAATAATTTTGAATTAAAAATGGAGATAATAAAAATAATAAAATATAAAGAAGAATTTTTATTCTAGCCCTTATGGTTGCGAAGATATGAGCCAAAATGTAAAGGTGCTTATTATAGCACCACCTAGAGTCGGATGGGTGTGTGTGTATTCGCCTGAGTAGTTGGGGGGATTTGGGACCATCCTGCCATTTTGGTGTCTCTAGGACTTATGGTTTTTGCTGCCCATAAACTTTTAGAGCAAAAAAGAATAATAATAATAAATATAGCTGCAAGCAGCGATTAACGGGGTTCAAGCAGCATAGGTCCTTTAATTCCACATGTCACAAGATGTAAAAGCATTATTCATATAGCTCATAGGCACTTTAAATAAAAATAAGGTATTACAGTTTTATTTATTTAGTTTAATTTATTATTCATTCTAACTTTTGACAAAAAGGTGGAGTTGTCACCAAATTTGTATGGTGTGGTGAGTGTGGGGTCAATTACGCACACAAAGTTTTATGTCAATAGGGCACAGCATTACTGAATTATAGCCTGAGATGCTTTTTGATATCTTGCCATCAAATTCGTCGGTGCGCTGTTCAAGAACTGTTTATTCTGTCAAAGAGCTTTAGATAATATTTTGTCATGTGTGCCCCTAGATGATACACAACAAATTTTGTGCAAATCTGTGGCACCTTTGGTGCTTAGACCCCTAATAATAAAAAAATCAGTACAAATACGATAGGGTTCCAGCACCTTTGGTGCTTGGACCCCTAAAAAGTTCATTTAGCACCATGGATTCCTTGTTAAAGAACAGACAGAATTTTGTGTTTAAGGAATGCTTGCCAGCTCTAGGTCTACATTCTTTACATCTGTCAGAATGTCACATCTTTCCATTTTTAAGATTCCTCTCTCTTATTTTTTTTTACAGTACTGTATGGATAATCTTCATTTTTGGCTGAGCTATGTCATAATTTACTCACCCTCATGTCACCCGTTCCAAAAGAGTGCTTGCGCTCTAAATTTTGGTCTGTTCCTCACACAAAGCTATCGTATGACTTCATAGCACGCAAGTCGTATAAATGGAAATCTGGCAATCACTTAATTTGATTCCTGCAGTGCTGCTGTGCAAATGGATCTAATCGGCTCCACAGTAATGAATGTGTCATGTTGTTATTGCATATTACTTAAAACTCATTGTTCTAATAATTCTGCTGAAGTTTATTCAGATCCTGCTGTGTTAGCACATTTACACACATCACTACATTTTAATTCACCCTAATGCTACTTGATAGTTTTTTGATGGGGGCATATTGAGCAAGAAACATATTGTAAATTGTTGTATAACACTGTTAATCAATAGAGTCTTGATTAAAGTCTCAAAGGGCATGTTGTGTCTTTGAAACTGCAGGAAACAAGACAAACATTTTATATTTGCTTGTTTATTTACCAGCATGGATAAATGAAACCTGGCAAATTTGCCAAATCCCATGACTAGTTTTTCCACACTCATTGTATCAACCTGTTACCTTGTAAACACAACTTCGTTTTCTGATAGTCTGATGAAAACGTGTGCACCATGACCTTCGGAAGATGCAAATGAATTAAACCTGATCTGATTGGACATTGCAGTGCTTTCCATTTCTGTGTGCAGTATGCATCAAAATAAATGTTTATCATTAACTATCACACACCCCAATCTTGGCGAAATCTGAGTTTTACATTTCCGCACAAGTTAGAAGCCCGACTTTAAATGGCGTTCTTGTGCATTTTTCCAAGTAGGAAGTTTACAACATATAGCCTACAATGGTGACAAATGAACTTTGTTGAATTAATATGACTGTGAGGGAAACAAACGAGCACGCAGCTGCAAGATTGGACTGACAGTTAATTCTAATGGGATAAGCAGCTTGATGGCAGTTGAAAAGAGAGTCTGTTTCTTCGTCCAAATAAAGGCCTGAAAAGGAGCCCGTGGAGACGAGACTGCAAGGAAGCGTTTGGATCCAGCCGCAGGTGCGCCAGGCTCTGCAGCTAAATGTCTCGTTCCCAAAAGCTCCTCTGTCTTTCCATCTCTCTCAAACACACAGTAGAACACAAGACTCTGTCTCTGTCTCCACCAGCGAATTCTGTTCAGGGGCTTTATATTTTGTATGTGTCAATTTCAGAAGGAACTGATACAAGTCTTGCAAGAAAACAGTCTGGACTTGACACTAACAGCATTCATGGAGTTCGTTTGGTTAATATGATAAAGTTAAAAATGTAGTTTACTTTTAAAACCAGGGACATTTTATATATTATAATTAGATCAATTTTCTGAAGAAAATTTTAGTGGTTTTTACCAAAACAAAAGTCACCACCACCACAATGATAAGGTGTTGCTATACGATTGCTAAGGTGTTCTGAGTCGTTTTTAGCATATTGTTGTGATGTTCTGGGTGGTTGCTTACTGGTCCAAGTTACAGAAGCCCACCTACACATTTATGTGGTGTGGATAGGGATTCTAAAAATGGGATTTTTAGTAAAATCCCATTTTAGTAAAACATTTAGTAAAAAAGTTCTGCTTAAACTACAAACAACTAAACAAGTTTGTATCAGATGCATAAAAAAAATCTGATTTTTTTCTGCTTGAAATGAATGGGTGGAAAAAATCCCATAGACTTACATTGAAGGAGGGACCTGGGAAATTTAGGATATTGCAAAAAAAATGCTGGATAAAAACACCAAGATGCGAATGCAATCTCTAAAATGTGCATAAAAAACATACAGTATATGCTCGTTTGAGGTGGATACACATTTTATTCTATAAGACGCCATTCGAATAAACTACGATGGAAACACATTAACCCACATTTGTAGCAAACTTGAAGTTCATCAGAGAGTTCTGTCTCTGAATTTATTATATTTGTTCTTTTAAACACATGGAATGAAAATGCTTCTTTATTCGCAAATAGTTTTTGCAACTGTAACACATAAAGGATGGGCAAGGAGGAGGTGGGAACCGGCTCAACAGTAAACAAAGTTTAATGGTAAACTTAAAACCAACATAAACAAATGTGCACAGCGCTGTGTGCGTCTCTCGTTCTCGAACTGGCGCCTCCGGCCGTCCCTTTATCTCGCTCTCCCACTGATCAGCTGGTTCAGCGCCAGCCATGCTCCATCATGGCTCAGCCATGCCCTCCTCCTCGTCACACTCCTCCTCACCTGATTCAGGCCGGGGCGCTACCGGTCTGACTAACTCCCCCCCCATCTCTGGGGGGGAGACGCTACCCTTCCGGCTGTTCTGTCAGCCAGTGGCCCACCCCGCCTCCTGTGATTCTGGGGGGAGAGACGAGGGGAGGTGTGGGGAGACACAGAGAGAGAGAGAGAGAGGAGAGAGAGAGAAGAACTTGCTCGCCAGCTTCCAGATGCGCTGCCGCCTAGTCCTCAGCCGCTCCTCCGGCCTCTGGCGGACACCAGCTCGCTCCTCCCCAGGTGGACGGCAGTGAAACCTCCGGCCCCTGGCGGATGGAACCGCTCCTCCCCTTCTCAGCAGACAGCCATGGTTCCTCCGGCTCTCGGTGGCCGACAGCGACCCCTCCGTCCCTAGGCAGAAGGCCGCGGCTGCTCCCCTGGCGGATGGCAACGGCGAGGACTCCGCGACAGTGCATCCCTCCTCCCTCCCGGGTTTCGGCACCACTGTAACAGTATAAGGACGGGCAAGGAGGAGGCAGGAACCGGCTGAACAGTAAACATAAACTTTAATGATATAAATTAACTTAAAACAACATAAAACAGAAGGACAGAGACACATATGCAACGCGGCCGCATGCGTCCCTCTCTTTCCCGAATCGGATCTCCCACTGATCAGCTGATTCAGTGCCAGCCATGCTCCATTACAGCCCAGTCACGCCCTCCTCCTCGTCACAGCGATATTCCGATTTTTCGCATAAATTAAATTCATAAATTGGATGGAAACATGACTATAGAGACTTAAGGGTGACGTCTACTGACTTGGGCCAGAATGCAACCACCTTTTTTCTCAAGGGCTTGTTTAGAATGTTTCCCTATTTCTGAATCTGTTCATGTTTAGTTTGTGCACCACCAAAGTGTTTTTGCTTGACTGGAGTGATAATCCAATCAGATTCCCAGGATAACTGACCTGCATTCAACACAGAATGTTTCTCTGAAACTCTTTGTTTCTCCTGTCTCTTTGGTACAGGTTGACTTTTTGTGTCCCATGAACTCGGACCATATCTACCTGGATGTTGGTGATAATAAAAATATCACCACTGTAAAAAGTCCTCTAGATCAGTGGCTTCCAAACTTTTTACAGTGTCATACCCCTCCAAACATTCAACATCCTTTCGTGTACCCCCTCTCTAACGCATAGATAACATTCACACAAGGTATTTTAAAAATGTATATTTAACACAATAATCTTTGTAAAACAACTCCCTTATATTAAACATGCTATATTTGTACATGTTTTGTACATGTTATATTAAACATCTGCATATTGAATAAATGAATTACCAATTGATATGGGTTACTAGATATGATATAACTGCATAACTTGAAAACTCCCCCTCATTGCGTCCCGGTATGCAAGTTTTTGCCAGTGAGAAATACATGAACTGAGTTTATTTTAGACTGTGATGAAATTAAAAGAACGGTAAATCTCAGAATTGTATTCGCATACCACCCGTCACCTCACGTACCCCAGTTTGGGAAACACTGCTCTAGATCAACTAAACTATGTGATAACCATAAAAACTCTCTTGAATGATAAAATGACATCTTTGTTAGGTAAAACTGCACTCTTCAATTTACAGAAGAAAATGTGTCTTGCACTCCCATTCAAAGACATTTTCATGCAAGCATGGTTGTATTTGACTGGATGTGGTCTGTTAGTTCTGTATCGCCAGCAGAAGAGTTAAGTTTCAACCCTGAACTAATAGACCTGATGTCTAAACTGAGAAGCTATTGTAGCTGGTCAGTTTTGGCTCACTGCTTGTCACTTCCTTACACAATCAAAGGCATTCTTTGTGAACAGGCTACAAAATAGAGTTTGAAAAAGCACCTGAGTGGGTAATAGAGCTGCAAGTAAAAGGGTTGTATAGCCTAAATGAAGCTATCACTCAGGAGGGGCTAATTAGTAATATGTTGGTATGTAGTTATTGATAAACTTACATTTCCTATAAATAAAGAAATAATATTGGTTTGATCCAGGGGCGGGCTGGCCATAGGGAGAACCGAGACTTTTCCCGGTGGGCTGGCCACGAAACGGGGTCGAACGGGCCACGACAAGCTGAAACGGGCCGCCACGTTATGCCGGACGGGTTCTCTGCGATATGCCAAAGGGGGGCACTCAACAACTTTTGGGCCAGTTTCTATGTACAATCCAGGGCCGATTTCTCTTCCCAGTCCGCCCCAGGTTTGATCATTTGTCTTACAATAACTATGGTAATAGGGTTCAATTTGACATGGCATTTGACATGTTTAAATCAAGCTACTTTTAATGCTATGTTAATTTTACATTAAATAAAGGGTTATCTAATAATTCTCACTCCAAAGAACATGGAATTTTGTGTCAACCATGATTACAGTAAATTACTGTTAACTCTTTGCATGATTTAAGAAAGGCTGCAATACATAGCCTAAAACAATGCCCATGTACTGTAGCATAACAAATTAAATTAAAATTAAATTATTAAATTCTGTCAACCATTATTTACATGTAGTTAGCTTTGTTTCGTATCTCGCTGTGCTGCCATTTTTTAAATAAGAAAATAGAGCAAAAAATTTTAACAGAGTGATAGAGTTCAGTCGTGCATCAAAGGTAGACGAAAACAGCTTTATTCAAAACTTAAGATGAAAAGAGGCTAACTATAGTGACGCAAACTTTTCTCAGGAAGTTTTTGCAACTACAAGTTTGCTTTCTCCAAAAATGCTTTGTTACGGTTATAAAAAATCTTAAGAGTGTCATAGGTCTTATTTTAGAACAGAACACTGAGATAGTTATTTTAAAACTACAAAAATAAAGATTGGTGCAGTGTCAGAAAGTAACTTTTACATTAAAGGGCAATATTTGCCCCGTGTATTTGATTTTCAGGGGCATTTTTTATGTTTATGAGTGATTTTTTATTTTTTTTTCAAACCATTTAAAACATGGTTACCAGGGCATTGCTTTGCGGTTTCTACTTCTGAGTGGTTTTCTGGGTGGTTTTTCTAGGTGGAATGTTTTCTGTTAGGCAGGATGTTAGTCTCAGTCACCATTCACTCCCTTACAAAAAATCTAAACTAGCCGCAAACTTGCCACTTGTTATTTTCACATGCAAATGAGCTTTTGATTCGCCACAAATGTTTGCCAGAAGTTTGCAGCTCTTCGCCAGTAGTGGTAAACCTCCAGCAAACCTTTGGCAACAATGGAGAATTTGCCGCAAGTTTGCGGCAAAGCTCATTTGCATGTGAAATTTGCCAAATTTGCCATGAACTCTAGATTTTCATAAGGGTGTTTTTTTTTTTTTATATGATAAAAGTGAATGGTGACTGAGGCGAACATTCTGCCAAACATCTTTTGTGTTTCACGGAAGAAAGTAAATCATAAGGGTATGAAATGACCCTTTCATTTTTTGGGTGAACTATCCCTTTAAGCTTCCTGAGCAATGAAAGAGCATCCTTTGAGCAACCCAATTTTCCTCTGGCATCATACTACATAAAAGAAGTTGTATTTCACTCACCTGATTATTTGGAAATAGAATTAACTGAGTAATTCATTTAGAAGCACATCCAAAGATCGATTCAGGTTTATTGATCCAATTGTCTCTTGAACTGTCCATCTGGCTTTTTTGATTTGCCTGTAAAAGTTTTTACATTAATTTTGCTCTGTATGTTTGTGTATAACACACTTTTTCCAAGACTGTGTGAGATTGTTTTTTAATCATATTCCACAGCCATGGCTGCATAAATTTGTGTAATCACTACTGCGCGATGAATTAGCATTATTCAAAAAGAGAATTTTATTTTGCCAGCCCCATTAATGCACACATCTCCACAGGATCATTTTCTGCAGCTTAAATGAATGTGCTTTTACTTCCTTCTGTTAATTTTCCTAATGACTGTGTCGGCAAATCATGCACAGAAATGACTCTGCGTGTTTCCTTTTATTTATTAGCCGAGATATTTGTTCAGTAGTGGAGTAAGCAAAAAATAAAAACCAAAGCAGAACCGAGTTCAGTGACTGCAGCAGGAAAGAAACGCATCTTTTTCATTATCCACCAGGGAACACAGGCTTAATTACATTTCACATTTCATTTGGGAAGCACATTTCCTTTTGTTTTCTGGTTGCGTATTTGATTCTTTGTGGAGAGAGAATATAACACTTGGAAAATCACAAGAGTTCATTTGATGATTTGGCTTCTACCTGCCTGTGATGAGGAGGTCAGACCGTGAGGATGCACGCCTGGCGCTGAGTTGCCCCAATCAGCGGGAGAGAGAGAGATTAGGAGGAGCCGGTGAAGCCAGAGAGAGAGAGGGAGACACACAGAGCTGTGTGTGTGTGTTTTGGTTATGCTGAAAAGCAGTTTTATGTTATGTTTTGTTTATTAGAAGTCTTTTTGGTTGATAACCCGGTTCCCGCTTCCTCCTTTCCGATGAACAAGAGGCTTGTCTGCCACACTGCCCTTTATTACAAATGCTGCACATTCCCAGAAAAGTTGACTATCTAGACTATCTAGATGTGTATATTTTGTAGTGTTTGCTAAGGTAAGCATCACTAACACTATTGCTTATATTAGAGTAATTGATTTGAACAAACCCCTGACCCTGCATGTAACTCGCCATGCAGCGTTTGCAACAGACATGACTGATACCTCAAATTATGTGGCTTTTTGAGAAGAGGTGTGCTATTTTCTATGTGATTGGACTTACGATTTTCACCTGCCGGATGACAAAAAAAAAAAAAAAAAAAAATCCCATAGATTTACACTGAAAGAGGGACCGGGCAACATCCAGAGTATCATATGGACTTGGGGGTGCATCCTTTTAACTTAAGCCAGAAACCACACAGCATTGTGCTAAAAATCACTTAGAAAACCAGTAAATGCATGTGCTTAAAACATTCAGAACACTTTAGTAACAGCATAACAATGTGCTAAAAAACACTCAGAGCACCTGTATAGCAATGCGTCATAATACACCTCAGTAACTGTATGCAATGCGTGAAAAAAACGTAGTCCTATGCGCTAAAAAACACTCCGAACAATTCAGTAACTGCTTAGCAATGTGCTTAAAACACTCAGAACAATTCAGTAACTGCTAATTAATGTGTTAAAAAAAACACAGAACAATTCAATAACTGATTAGCAATGCACTAAAAACAATCTGAGCAATTTAGTAACTGATTAGCCCTGTGCTAAAAACACTCAGAACAATTCAGTAACTGCTTAGCACTGTGCTAAAAACACTCAGAATAATTCAGTAACTGCTTATAAATGTGTTAAAAAACACAGAACAATTTAGTAACTGATTAGCATTGTGTTAAAACACTCAGAATAATTCAGTAACTGCTTATTAATGTGTTAAAAAAAAAAAACACAGAACAATTCAGTAACTGCTTAGCAATTCAGTAACTGCTTAGTAATGTGCTAAAAAACACAGAACAATTTTGTAACTGATTAGCAATGCACTAAAACACTCAGAGCAGTTTAGTAACTGCTTAGCACTGTGCTAAAAACACTCCGAATAATTCAGTAACTGCTTATTAATGTGTTAAAAAAACACAGAACAATTTAATAACTGATTAGCAATGCACTTAAGCTCTGAACAATTCAGTAACTGCTTAGCAATGCATTAAAAACACTCCAAGCAATCCAGTAACTGCTTAGCAATTCAGTAACTGCTTAGTAATGTGCTAAAAAACACAGAACAATTCAGTAACCGCTGAGCAATGCGCTAAAAACAATCCGAGCAATTTAGTAACTGATTAGCACTGTGCTAAAAACACTCAGAATAATTCAGTAACTGCTTATTAATGTGTTAAAAAAACACAGAACTATTTAGTAACTGACTAGCATTGTGTTAAAACACTCTGAGCAATTTAGTAACTGCTTAGCAATGCACTAAAAACACTCTGAGCAATTCAGTAACTGATTAGCAATTCAGTAACTGCTAAGTAATGCTCTAAAAAACACAGAACAATTTAGTAACTGTTTAGCAATGCACTAAAACACTCAGAGCAAATCTGTAACTGCTTAGCAATACTGTAACTGCTTAGTAATGCGTTAAAACACTCAGAGCAATTCAGTAACTGCTTAGCAATTCTGTAACTGCTTAGTAATGCGCTAAAAAACACAGAACAATTTAGTAACTGATTAGCAATGCGCTAAAACACCCAGAGCAATTCAGTAACTGCTTAGTAATGCGCTAAAAAACACAGAACAATTCAGTAACTGCTTAGCAATGCGAAAACAATCCGAACAATTTAGTAACTGATTAGCACTGTGCTAAAAACACTCAGCGCAATTTAGTAACTGATTAGCAATGCGCTGAAACACTCAGTATAATTCAGTAACTGCTTATTAATGTGTTAAAAAAAACACAGAACAATTTAGTAACTGATTAGCATTGTGTTAAAACACTGAGCAATTTAGTAATTGCTTAGCAATGTGCTAAAAACACTGAGCAATTCAGTAACTGCTTAACAATTCTGTAACTGCTTAGTAATGCGCTAAAAAACACGGAACAATTTAGTAACTGCTTAGTATTGTGCTAAAAAACACAGAATAATTCAGTAACTGCTTAACATTGTGCTAAAAACACTCAGAACAAATCAGTAACTGATAAGCAATGCGCTATAAACACTGAGAACAATTTAGTAACTGATAAGCAATGTGCTAAAAACACTGAGAACAAATCAGTAACTGCTTAGCAATTCAGTAACTGCTTAGCAATGTGCTAAAAACACAGAACAATTTAATGACTGTTTAGAAATGCACTAAAACACTGAGAACAATTCAGTAACTGTTTAGCAATTCTGTAACTGCTTAGTAATACGCTAAAAAACACAGAACAATTCAGTAACTGCTTAGCAATGCGCTAAAAACAATCCGAGCAATTTAGTAACTGATTAGCAATGCGCTAAAAACACTGAGAACAAATTAGTAACTGCTTAGCAATTCAGTAACTGCTTAGTAATGCGCTAAAAAACACAGAACAATTCAGTAACTGCTTAGCAATGCGCTAAAAACAATCTGTGCAATTTAGTAACTTCTTAGCACTGTGCTAAAAACACTCAGAATAATTCAGTAACTGCATATTAATGTGTTAAAAAAACACAGAACAATTTAGTAACTGATTAGCATTGTGTTAAAACACTCAGTATAATTCAGCAACTGCTTATTAATGTGTTAAAAAAAACACAGAACAATTTAGTAACTGATTAGCATTGTATGTGCTAAAAACACTGAGCAATTCGGTAACTGCTTAGCAATTCTGTAACTGCTTAGTAATGCGCTAAAAAACACGGAACAATTTAGTAACTGCTTAGTAATGTGCTAAAAAACACAGAACAATTCAGTAACTGCTTAGCAATATGCTGAAAACACTCCGAGCAATTCAGTAACTGATTAGCAATTCAGTAACTGCTAAGTAATGCTCTAAAAAACACAGAACAATTTAGTAACTGTTTAGCAATGCACTAAAACACTCAGAGCAATTCAGTAACTGCTTAGCAATTCTGTAACTGCTTAGTAATGCGCTAAAAAACACAGAACAATTTAGTAACTGATTAGCAATGCGCTAAAACATCCAGAGCAATTCAGTAACTGCTTAGTAATGCGCTAAAAAACACAGAACAATTCAGTAACTGCTTAGCAATGCGAAAACAATCCGAACAATTTAGTAACTGATTAGCACTGTGCTAAAAACACTCAGCGCAATTTAGTAACTGATTAGCAATGCGCTGAAACACTCAGTATAATTCAGTAACTGCTTATTAATGTGTTAAAAAAAACACAGAACAATTTAGTAACTGATTAGCATTGTGTTAAAACACTGAGCAATTTAGTAATTGCTTAGCAATGCGCTAAAAATAATCTGTGCAATTTAGTAACTTCTTAGCACTGTGCTAAAAACACTCAGAATAATTCAGTAACTGCATATTAATGTGTTAAAAAAACACAGAACAATTTAGTAACTGATTAGCAATGTGCTAAAACACTGAGCAATCTAATGTTAGCAATTTGTAACTGCTTATTGCTAAAAACACAGAACAATTCAGTAACTGCTTAGCAATGCTCTAAAAACAATCTGTGCAATTTAGTAACTTCTTAGCACTGTGCTAAAAACACTCAGAATAATTCAGTAACTGCATATTAATGTGTTAAAAAAACACAGAACAATTTAGTAACTGATTAGCAATGTGCTAAAACACTCAGTATAATTCAGCAACTGCTTATTAATGTGTTAAAAAAAACACAGAACAATTTAGTAACTGATTAGCATTGTATGTGCTAAAAACACTGAGCAATTCGGTAACTGCTTAGCAATTCTGTAACTGCTTAGTAATGCGCTAAAAAACACAGAACAATTCAGTAACTGCTTAGCAATGCTCTAAAAACAATCTGTGCAATTTAGTAACTTCTTAGCACTGTGCTAAAAACACTCAGAATAATTCAGTAACTGCATATTAATGTGTTAAAAAAACACAGAACAATTTAGTAACTGATTAGCATTGTGTTAAAACACTCTGAGCAATTTAGTAACTGCTTAGCAATTCTGTAACTGCTTAGTAATGCGCTAAAAAACACAGAACAATTCAGTAACTGCTTAGCAATGCGCTAAAAACAATCCGAGCAATTTAGTAACTGATTAGCAATGCACTAAAAACACTCCGAGCAATTCAGTAACTGATTAGCAATTCAGTAACTGCTAAGTAATGCGCTAAAAAACACAGAACAATTTAGTAACTGTTTAGCAATGCACTAAAACACTCAGAGCAATCCAGTAACAGCTTAGCAATACTGTAACTGCTTAGTAATGCGCTGAAACTCTCAGAGCAATTCAGTAACTGCAGTGCAATTCTGTGACTGCTTAGTAATGCGCTGAAACTCTCAGAGCAATTTAGTAACTGATTAGCAATTCTGTAACCGCTTAGTAATGCGCTAAAAAACACAGAACAATTTAATAACTGATTAGCAATGTGCTGAAAACAATCCGAGCAATTTAGTAACTGATTAGCAATGCGCTAAAACACAGAACAATTTAATGACTGTTTAGCAATGCGCTAAAAACACAGAACAATTCAGTAACTGCTTAGCAATACTGTAACTGCTTACTAATGCGCTAAAACACTCAGAGCAATTCAGTATTTGCTTAGCAATTCAGTAGCTGCTTAGCTATGTGCTAAAAAACACTCTGAGCAATTCAGTAACTGATTAGTAATGCGCTAAAAAACACAGAACCGTTTAGTAACTGCTTAGCAATATGCTAAAAACACTCAGAACAATTTAGTAACTGCTTAGCAATGCGCTAAATAAAATACCTTTGTGCTTAAAAAACATTAGAACAACGCAAACTTGCCACAAATTCACCACTGATCATTTTCACATGTAAATGAGCTTTGCTGCAAACATACGGCATATTGTCCATTGTTGCCAAAGGTTTGCCAGAGGTTCACCATTACCGGCGAAGTGCTGCAAACTTCTGGCAAATATTTGCAGCAAATCAAAAGCTAATTGGCTGCAAATCGATTTTTTAAAGGGATGCGCTAAAAAAACACTCAGAACATTTCAGTCATTTCTGAGTAACGTGCTAAAAACACTCAGAACACTTCAGTAACTGCTTACAGTAGTAAAGTGATAAAAAAACGTATGCACTAAAAACACCTTAATAAGTACATAGCAGTGCGCTAGTAACTGCTTAGCAATAGTCCTAAATACACTCAGAACACCTCAGTAACTGCTTAGCAATGCACTAAAAACACTCAGAACACCTCAGTAACTGCTTAGCAATGTGCTAAAAACACTTTAAAAAACCTGAGTAGCTGCATAGCAATGAGCTTAAAACACTAAGAACACCTTAGCAACTGCATAGCAACACCTTGGCAACCATGGAAGACCTTAGCATCATGGTGGTGAGTTTTGCATGGGCAACAGCACTCACATTTTCTACAACAAATGTAAAAATCTAATTTCCAAAGCATTCTATGGCACACATCCCGACATGAGTGATGTCATTCATCAGATGTCCACTGTTAAAGTCTAACAGACTCATTTTGTTTGTCTGCGAGAACACACACAGTTTCCCGTCAAACGTAAATCTATTTCACGCTAATTAAATTACGACGAAAATGGTTCCCATCAAACATGTTCCTTTTTATATCCCGTAATTCCATTAAAGGAGAAACGCTTGGAATGGCAAATCTTTGCAAAGCTTATTAGGAAAACCAGATTTGTCCAATGTTTCCTTACTTTCATTTGTTACTGTGACAAGGAGGAGGGCGGGGCCGGGCCGTGACTAAGCACGCCCGGCCTCCAATCGGGCTAATCAGCCGAGGAGAGTGATAAGTGCAGCGGGATGCGGCAGTTCAGGAGAGAGAGAGAGCTACAGGCAGCTGCCCTGTATGCGTTTATGTTTGTGTGTTTTTATGTCTAATGTCTCATTAAACATTACTTTGATACTTCATCCGGTTCCCGCCTCCTCCTTTCCATTCAACCTTGTTACAGTTACGTTCGCATTTACACGATTTATTTAAAAACTACACACGCACACACACACACACACACACACACACACACACACACACACACACACACACACACTTAAATCACTTTTTGGATTATTAAGGTGAATACAAAAAAATAAAGCCTTGTTAAATACCACCAGGCTGTTATTCGTTTCTGCGGTTGCCAAGTCTTTCTTTAAATCAATGGATTCTTCTCAGACTGATTGGTTTCTATTGAAGTGGTTTAATCTTGTTCATGGATTTCATCTCTGTAATTTCCAACGTTTAAAGTTGGATTACGTCTACAAAGCTCTTATTGCTCTGCTCTCATGCTAGCTGACGCACAGTCAGGAATCAGAAATGTAATTAGTGCAATTAAGCAGACAAGGGTTAGACAGAGAATGTGATCCAGTCACATACTTGGCCTGATCTCTCTGTGGAATTGCCTTTTTGTTAAAGGAAAGGTTCACCTAAAAATTAAAATTCTGTCATTATTTTCTCACCCTCAAGTTGTTCCAAAACCATATGACTTTCTTTCTTATTAGAAAAATTGTGACTTTTATTTAACATTCAATGAAAACACATGAAACATCTCCTTTTGTGTTTCACTAAAGAATGTATGGGTGGAACCCATGAAATTTGCCAAGAACATGTTCAGGTCATATTTTACCACAAACCCCAAAGAAATAAATAAAAAATTATGTTTTGCTTAATGCTTCCATCCAGGGCTCTGATACAGTTTGAAATGGCTGAACTCTTTGCTTCAGCTGCTGGCAGGAAGCGCTTTTTAAAAGTTAATAATGTATTAATTATCCGTTTATTTTTTACAAAAACATATCGATTTTCTTCAGAAGACATTCATTGATCGACTGGAGTCACATGGATTACTTTTATGCTGACTAAATGTGACTTTTGGACTGTCAAAGTGCTGGCACCCATGTACTTCTATTATGAGGACCTGACAGAGAGCTATCTTCTTCTAAAAATCTTAATTTGTGTTGTGCTGAAGAAAGACAGGCATACACATCTGGGATGGCATCAAGGTAATTGAATAATGAGAGAATTTTCATTTTTGGGTGAGCTGTTTTTTTAAGCACATTTGCTCCCCAAATTCTCCGCACTAACTAACTAGAAGCTACCAAAAACTTTGGAAGCTTGAGACATTCTTGAATCTTTTCTCTTTTTAATGCTGTAAAGCACACAGACGAGCAACTCTAATGGGTTTGTCCCAGTGTCAGCCTCTCAAAAACCCACAATGCACTTCACCACAGCGTCCCTCTTCTAATGGCAAACCTTCCTAGACTTTGTTCTCTTCAACATAACCTCCAGAAATCTCATTAAGTCTCACTTAATTGCCGTCGCTCATGTGTTGGGTGTTCGCCGACTCAACGGTAAGATAATACCAATATATTTGCAGGAAGAAAGGCTCATCCTCCTCCTAACAAGCATATGATCCCAATGTATTCTGGGTAATTAATCATTTACATACTTCGACTGTCACCTGTGAGGTCATCAGCCCGCACCCCTGCCCCTTATTCGCCTTATTAAAATGCTAATCAACAAACCGCCAGCAAGCTTTTTCTGCTTGAAGTCTCACTCATTATCACGACCTTTTACGTCCAGTGTATATTCTCTGCGAGGTGCCGCGTGCACACCCAAAACCCGGTGAGACCAGAAATGAAATGGCAGAAGGCAAAATGGGTGATCATGGATGAAGCTGTGAAAATTGGACAAAAAAGGAATCCGTTTGTGGACGTGGACGTGGCCTCGCCGACAACCTGAGACTCATTAGTGAAGTTGAACACGGTTGTATTCTCGTGCGAGAGTGTGCAAAGTTTGACATTAGCCACAGCTGCTGATCTGAGCAGAAACACGCAGAACTTTCGGAACTTCAGCTGTCAATCACAAAGTGAGATGTGAGGGGGGCAGGACAAACAGGGTTATGAAGGTCACAGTAAAACGAGAGTCTGGGAATCCTGCAACGTCTGAGGCAGGGTTATGTGCCATTTAGAACTGAACTTATGATGCCTTTTTAAAGAGATAGTTTACCCAAAAATGAAAATTCTCTCATCATTTACATCATGCCCTCCCAGATGTGTTTGACTTTCTTTCTTTTGCAAAACATGATTTTTTGAAGAATATTTAAGCTCTGTTGGTCCATACAATGCAAGTGAATGGTGACCACACCTGAGTAGCTCCAAAAATCATAGAAAGCAAACATAAAAGTAATCCACAAGACTCAAGTAGTAAACCCATGTCTTCAGAAGTGATATAAGTGTGGGTGAGAAACATAACAAATTTTAAGTTCTTTTTCACTCTAAATCTCCACTTTCACTTTCAGATGTAAATTGAAACTAAACAAGCACCACATGTGACTTTCAGATGTAAAAGTGAAAGTGGAGATTTAGGGTAAAAAAAGACTTAAATTTTGATCTGTTTCTCACCCACACCAATCATATCGATTCTGAAGACCTGGATTTAACTACTGGAGATTATTTTTATGTTTCCTTTATCTGATTTGTGGAGCCAAAAAATTCTGGCCACCATTCACTTGCATTGTATGGACCTAAATCACACACACACACACACACACACACACACACACACAACTGTGCACACTCAACAAATTTCCAATTCATTCATCTGGCAATCCTGAGTGTTCAAAAAAACTGTGTCTACTTTCGTTGCATGGAAAAAAGCAGCATGAACATTCTACTAAACATCTCATTTTTTGGTGCACGGAAGAAAGAAAGTCATACGGGTTTTTGGAGCAATATGAGGGTGGGAACTATTCTGTTGAAAAAAAAAATTAACTGTATGGATTTCTTTGATCAAATATGTCCATGTGTGTTGGTAAAGGTGGCATGTCTATTTTGTCACAAAACTGAAACAGCGTCTGAAAAAATACTGAAATACAAAAAAATAAAATAAAATAAAAAAAAACTAGAACTACATTTCTTCCGCATAGTTAACATCTCACAATCTCCTTTCTCTCTCTCTCTCTCTCTCTCTCTGTAGGCGGTCTGAGCAGTCTGTACTCTGGGCGGCTGTGAGCGCTGTTGATGATTACTGTTTTCTTGCAGAAAATCACAGACACGCTGCCAGTAATTGCAGATGAATTCCCCCGCTAGTCATGCAGTGAATATACCCGTTTCAAAAATACTGTTTAAGAGAACATGAATCCACCCATTACAAAATCTCTTTTAATTCAAATGCAGCTAAACGTCACTAGCTGTCAGATGAGTGGAAGGAAATATATTAACGAGAATGAATTTGGAAATGTGAATGAAGCTAATTAAATGCTGTGTAACGACGTTTGTGATGCATTTCTCCGCTAATTAGCATGTCTGGGCTTTCCAGCGACTGATGGGTGTCATAAGGTGAAATTTGTTGACTGGTTAGCAAGGATTCAAATGTTCCAAAGCTTTTGAAGTATCATTGCACTCAGAAATGATTGATTATAAATGTTTATGTAGGCCTGATTATGAACTTTCATCTATTGTCGCAACCTGAGAGTCAGCTACAGCTGCAAAACTTCAATTTCAGGATGTAAGGGCCGCTTGAAATAGTTCCTGAATTAATTATTGATACAGAGAGATTTGTTTAATGTTTTCATGTTAAAAATAGCCTAATTATGACTTTCATTTTTAATGAGAGCTTGTCATTAAAATATCTTTAATGCCTCACCGAAGTGCAACAATTAGTGTCTGTTAAAGATGGACTGTGACTGCAGTGTGTTGCACTTTTATTAGAAAGCAAAGTTGAGGTTCAAATTAAAGAAATTGTTCACTCAGAAATTTAAATTCCATCTTCATTTCCTTGTATGGATTTCTTTGTTATGTGGAACACAAAATGAGATGTTAAGCGGATCATTCTGCTATTTTCCATGCAATGAAAGTACACTATATAGTGACCAGGGGCTGATTTTTTTTCTTTTTTTTTAAAGCATCAAAAGTAATCCATATGACTCTCAAATCTCATTTGCACTTCTGCATATTCATTGTTCATGTTACTTTCATAATGTGTTTTATCATTTTTGGAGCTTGACAGCCCCAGTCACTGGATGCTTTCAGTGTATGGAAAAGAGCAGCTTGGAGATTCTTTCTTTTTAAAAAATGTTTTACATTTAGTTTCTTCCCCTTTTCTCCCCAATTTGGAATGTCCAATTCCCAATACACTCTAAGTTCTCGTGGTGGCGTAGTGACTCGCCTCACTCCGGGTGGCGGAGGACGAATCTCAGTTGCCTCCGCGTCTGAGATCTTATCATGTGGCTTGTTGGTGCGTTACCGTGGAGACATAGCGTGTGTGGAGGCTTCACGGTATTCTCCGCGGCATCCACGCACAACACACCACGCGCCTAACCGAGAGCAAGAACCACATTATAGCGACCACAAGGAGGTTACCCCATGTGACTCTACCCTCCCTAGCAACCGGGCCAATTTGGTTGCTTAGGAGACCTGGCTGGAGTCACTCAGCACGCCCAGCTTTGAGATTTTTGAAAATATATTATTCTGTATTCCACAGAACAAAGTCATTCTAGTTCGGAATAACATGAGGGTGAGTAAATGATAAAAGAATTAGCATTTTGGGGTGATTAATCCCTTTAGGAGCCAAATGGAACCTGTAGGTGAATTGTATGGTGTGAAACTCACTTTTTGAAACTGGCCTCAGTACAGGCTTATTTCATTTTAATGAAGCATCGATTATTAGCTCTTGAACACCGTTGTGTACATGGTCTCTGAACACCGACTGCTTCTGATATACATCACAAAGCAGAACGCTTTGGACACAATATCTCTGCAGGAAGCAGGCAAGAACAGAACAGTAAAGTACATTATTCATGAAAGGTATTATTCATATCATAAGCAGTGCTTCTGGTTTACGTGTATGAGAGCGAAAAAGCTTGGATTTTTACTTCAGGTTTAAAAATAGTTTTTCCATTAATACCCTGACAATATTAATCTCATCACCAATACAGCAAGGCAGAATGTGGCAATGAAATGGATTTCTTGCACTCGTGTTTGGAAAACAGGTCTTGCGTCTTTGAACAGGATGAACTATTTTGCATCCCCACTCTGTGTGTGTTATTGTCTCTGTCAAAATAAAATTAATGAATCACAAATGAACAAATGGGAACGTTGACCTCAGGCATGCAAAAGCTGCTCTATTTTGCACATATTCAAATAATGGGCCAAACTGTGTGGAACTAACAGTTAACCCTTTTAACAGCATTGTGCATGATGTAACGCTAGAGGAGGGACTGTGTGTAATTGTGTTTTTAGGTTTTTATGGCCGTTTTGCCCCCGGAAGGGTGGAAATTCTTTGCAAAAGCTTTTAAAGAATGCAAAAAAAAAAAAACTATTGGATGAATCCAGTCATGAAGTACGAAGAGTTATTAGGGGTCAGTAGATTAAATGAGACTCGTTAGCAACACTTTACACAGTGCTTCTAATATCAAACATTTTATGTCACCTGCAAACTCTGACATCAGTCTACCAGAGGAACTGCTAATGTGAGCAAAACAATCTTTCAGTTTCATGACACTAGGTTCTCTCTGAAGAGGAGACTTTCACAGAAAGGGAAATATCTAATATATACAGTATATATATATATATATATATATATATATATATATATATATATATATATATATATATATATATATATATACATACACTGGCTCCAAAAGTTTGGAATAATGTACAGATTTTGCTGTTTTGGAAGGAAATTGGTACTTTAATTCACCAAAGTAGCCTTGAGTAATCATGCTAAATTGCTAATTTGGTACTAGAAAATCACTTGCCATTATAACAAACACTGCTGAAAATTTGGTTCATTAAATGAAGCTTAACATTGTCTTTGTGTTTGTTTTTGAGTTGCCACAGTATACAATAGACTGGCATGTCTTAAGGTCAATATTAGGTCAAACATGGCACAAAAGAAACAGCTTTCTCTAGAAACTCAGTCAATCATTGTTCTGAGGAATGAAGGCTCTACAATGCTTGAAATTGCCAAAAAACTGAAGATTTCATACAAAAGGTGTACACTACAGTCTTCAAAGACAAAGGACAACTGACTCAAACAAGGACAGGAGAAGCGATCTATCTACAGGAGTCTGAAGCTGCGTGTAAGTGTGTTTATTTCACTGTTTTACTTTGTTGTAGAGTGGTTCATTGCTAGACTTGTGCTGTTTGTTTACTGTCTTGAACTTGTGCTGTTTGTTTACTGTCTTGAACTCGCGTCACTTAAACGTGGGTTGGTGTGTGTGCTATATTGTTTTGACTTGTCCCAGGGAATTCACTGCTAGATTTAGCGTTGGTTGTCCAGTGTGTGTGTAAAACTATCATGGTTTTTAGTGTCTATAAACAGTGCTTCACTTGTTTTAGAGTATTATTTATTGCTAAAGTGCAGCATAATTTATTTGCGGTGTACGGAAGTCGTGTTTGTTCCTGCGCTTGTCACCTCGCGCGACCCTTAGTTTCGGTTGACCACGTGACTAGCTTTCTTGTGCTAAGTAGCATTAAGGCGTGTCCTGCTTTTTTCATTGAACGGCTCGTTATCATCGTGTATATATTTGACTTCAATGCTGACGTGGAAGCGGCAGCGGAAGTGGTAGCCCTCGTGTAAAGCCCTCCTCGTGTGAAGACCTACTTGGGTAAAGACCAGCGAGTCTACCTGCGCGAGTCCATCAAGGAAACCGACAAGGCGCCACTCACCATAGCACTTAAGTATCTTGTAATTGTATCTCTTTTCTTATTGTCCTTCTATATACTAACTTGTCTACTTCACGAATAACATATGCCTTCAAGCACAACCCTGTTATCTGTTACAGATCGTTTACACAATATCGATGCAAGACCAAATGCAACCCACACAACCTACGGCCACTTTGCACTTCAGCACCTGCTCCACTCTCTTTCTCAGTGGGACTCTGGAACTGCCAGTCAGCTGTGAACAAAACTGACTTCATTCCAGCCTTTGCCACGCAGTCCACCCAAAGCATTCTGGCACTGACAGAAACATGGATACGTCCAGAGGATACAGCAACACCTTCTGCTCTCTCCAACAACTTCTCCTTCTCTCACACCCCTCGACACACCGGTAGGGGTGGGGGAACTGGTTTGCTCATTCATAACAACTGGACTTTTTCATCACACTCTTCACTATATAACAATACTAGTTTTGAATTCCATGCTATTACTACAATGCAACCCACAAAAATACATGCTGTTGTCATCTATTGCCCTCCAGGTCAGCTGACAAACTTTCTTGAGGAATTGGATGTCCTGCTGTCCTCCTTGCTGGAGGATGGTAGGCCACTTGTGGTTCTTGGTGAGCCTTTGACACAGTCAACCATCAGATCTTACTCTCTACCCTCTCCTCGCTGGGCATCACAGGAACTTTGCTTGACTGGTTTAATTCCTATCTCTCAGGTAGGTCCTTCAAAGTAGCCTGGAGAGTTGAGGTATCCAAGCCACATCAGCTACTTACTGGGGTACCTCAGGGATCAGTGCTTGGGCCACTTCTCTTCTCTATACACAACATCACTGGCACCCATCATTCAGGCACTTGGTTTCTCTTACCACTGCTACGCTGATGACACGCAACTCTACTTGTCTTTCCAGCCCAACGACACCACAGTGACTGCTCGAATTTCTGCCTGCCTGGCAGACATCTCAGCCTGGATGAAGGAGCACCACCTGCAACTCAGTCCAGCCAAGACTGAACTCCTTGTCTTTCCAGCCAACCCTGCTGTTGAACACAACATCACCGTGCAGCTGGGTGCAACTACAGTAACGCCTTCCAAATCAGTCAGAAATCTAGGGGTAACTATCGACTACAGACTAAATTTCACAGACCACATCTCAAAGACCGCAAGATCATGTAGATTTACACTCTACAATATCAGGAAGATAAGACCCTTCCTCTCTGAACATGCCACAACTGCTTGTCCAGTCACTTGTCATAACTAGACTGGACTACTGTAACGCTCTCATTGCAGGCCTCCCTGCATGTGCAATTAGACCCCTGCAAATGATCCAGAATGCAGCAGCACGTCTGGTCTTTAATGAACCAAAGAGAGCACATGTTACACCACTCCTCGTCTCTCTCCACTGGCTGCCGGTTGATGCACGTATCAAATTCAAGGCTCTGATGCTGGCATATAGAACAGTCACTGGGTCTGCTCCAGCATACCTAAAATCATTTATGCAGAGCTACGTGCCCACTAGAAGCCTGTGGTCGGCTAAGGAACGTTGCCTTGTTGTACCAACACAAAGAGGCACCAAAACACTTTCCCGGACTTTCAGCTTCATCATACTAAGTTGGTGGAACGACCTTCCCAACTCCATCCGTGAAGCTGACTCACTCTCTGTCTTCAAAAAACGACTAAAAACACATCTTTTCCATGAGCACTTAACCAGTCATTAAAAAAAAAAAAAAATTCCTGTTGCACTTTATTCTGTTTTGAATACTATTATGATGCTAGTGAAACTTTGTAATACAGCACTTTTTATACCACTGTCTCCTTAAGATGATTCGCTTATGTTTTCCTCTTTTGTAAGTTGCTTTGGATAAAAGCGCCTGCCAAATGAATAAATGTAAATGTAGAAAGAGATGTGGAAGGCCAGATGTACAACTAAACAAGAGGATAAGTACATCAGACTTTCTAGTTTGAAAAATCGATGCCTCACATGTCCTCAGCTGACAGTTTCATTGAATTCTACCCACTCAACACCAGTTTCATGTAAAACAGTAAAGAGATGACTAAGGTTTGCAGGCCTTATGGGAAGAATTGCAAAGAAAACACCACTTTTGAAACAGAAAAACAAAAAGAAAATGTTAGAGTGGGCAAAGAAACACAGACATTGGACAACATATAATTGGAAAAAAGTGTTATGGATCTTAACCCCATTGAGCTTTTGTGGGATCAGCTAGACTGTAAGGTGCGTGAGAAGTGCCCGACAAGACAGCCACATCTATGACAAGTGCTACAGGAAGCGTAGGGTGAAATGTCACCTGAGTATCTGGACAAACTGACAGCTAGAATGCCAAGGATCTGCAAAGCTGTCATTGCTGTACATGGAGTATTTTTTTGGTGTAGTTTAAGAAGTTCTGAACATTTTTTTTTTTTTTTCAAATTGTAATAATAATAATAAATTAATGCCCTGACTATACATTGTGAACAGTTGAATGCCACTTTGGTGAATTAAATGAAAAAATAAAAAAATAAAAAAAATTATTTCCATAAGAGCAAAATCTGTACATTATTCCAAACTTTTGGCCACCAGTGTTGTGTGTGTGTGTGTGTGTGTGTGTGTGTATATATATATCATAAAAAAAATTAAGTCTGTTTTAAAATGTAAAAAATTATTTGAAAATGAAACAACATGAAAAAACCCCAATGCTATATTGTTATAAATGTAAAAGTATTTATTTATATATTATAGTAGTAGGCCTATTTGTTGCATTGCCTTAAACCCTAAAATGCATACCTAGCGTCTTCAGTGACCAGGGACCTCATTCCACCCCCTGTACCCAATCCATTTTTTGGAGTTGTGCACACACCTCTTTTGTATTCCTCAATCTTTCTCTCATAAATAATGTAACACACACAAACACACACACACACACACACACACACACACACACACACACACACACACACACACAAGCTAAAATTGCAATAAATAAATAAATAAAAAATAAAAAACATTTTTAATAATGGTTTAAGTACCAAAAGTGCATAGGGTCATTAAAGACTCTAGAAAAAACAAAAAAGCCAAAAAAAAAAAAAAAAAAAGAAAGTATAATGCAAGTACAAAAAGTGAAAATAGTCATAAGAGACCCTAGGTATGTAAGAGTGTCTTTTTTTTTTCACTTCCATCAATTTTATTTTCATGATTATTTCATATCTATTTAAGTTTACTATCATCTACTTCTTTGTTTAATAATCATATCTATTTAAGTTTACTATCACAGGATATCTATTTCTTTGTTTATAACATGAGGAATAAGTACTATCTTCATCCAAATAAACACTACATCACATTGATTTTCTGTGCAACAATCAATTATCAACAATTGTGAATTATCAGAATCCCATATGCGTGTTTACATACATACTGTACGTGTAGCTTATGTGTATCTATGTGTTGTGTAGCTCAATATGTTTTTGACAGCCAGTTGCGTCTCATAAAATGTCAGTGTGAAAGTAATGAATCCTGTTCTAGATTTGTCCTGATTTGTTACATTTTCTCTTTGATTTATGAAAATAAAACATCAAAATATATCAACATATATTTTATTCTATTGTTTTCTAATTGTCTTGAAAATATTTTGAAATTTTAACACTATCTGGTGTCACAGTCTGTCTCCCTCATTTTCTTCATTTTCTTCAAGGACTCTTATTTTGAAGTTTTCCCCCCAGACTCCATTTCCCAGGATTCACTGCCCTAATCACTTCTATCAGTTCTTCATCATCTGCACCTGACTTCTATTCCCTCATTAGTTTCTCAGGGTATAAATACCCTCTAGTTTTAAGCCTTGGTCAGTTCTTGAAGTGTCATGTTTTTGTATTGTTAATTTTGTAGTTTGTTTTCCACTCTAGTGTTTGTTTCCACTCCAATATTTATAACTAAAGGATTTAAAGATTCTACTCCTGCATCTCCTCTCTTCCACTCCAAACACCAATGTTACATCTGGCCATTTAGTAGATCGGTTTGTGATGTGTATATAAGTGCTGGGTCACTAAAGGCCCAAATATGTAAGTGTTTGGTGAAATTCCCATGCATGTGAAAAAACTAATGTACTGCAGTAGCATAAAAACTGTTGCGGTAATGAGAATCACCAAATATACAAAAAATAATGGGATTTGCAAAAAAACAATATTTAGCAAAGAACTTTATTGTAATGGAACAATGCAAAATAAAAATGATGAATCATAATAATAGTGATAAATATGGGCTTTTCTTTATGCTTTCAGGTTTTTCTATATGAATCATAGAGAAATGAAAAGAGAGAAAACCATCTCAGAGCATCCTGTGGCAGCTGAGGATCAATAATCTAAATGTCAGGATTGGGTAGAGAAATTGAAGTGTTCATGCCTGCAGTCCTCTGCTTCTGATCTCAGACCTGCATTCATCACTGTCATAAGTGATTTAAAGGGTAGTGCATCCAAAAATGAAAATATTGCCAAATGCTAGTGACTGAGGCAAAAACATTCTGCCTAACATCTCCTTTTGTGTTCCACAGAAGAAAGAAACTCATACAGGTTTGGTTTGGAAAAACAGGGTGAGTAGGGTAAGAGGTATGGGTTAATGATGACAGAATTTGACATTTTTGACTGAACTACTATTAAAGCGTTGAAGAGCTGCTTAATTGCTGGTCATCAAAGCTTCTCCTCTTTTGTTAATCTGTCTTTGAGTGTCCATGTGAAGCAGTGCTCAAGGCAGAAGCTTCATTATCATGTAAAATGACCTGAAAAGCCCAAAACAGCAGCATTTAAGGAGCACTCCATCTTGACTTACTCCCCACAGTGGAGTCAGACAGCCCATGTTAAGGACAGTCAAGGTCAAGGAAAAGGAAATCTGCGCTAGTCTGATGTGATGCTGCTCTGAGGAAATTCCTACTGTGACAGACAGCTGTGATTGCTTCTCTTTTTAACAGAAATAATAAAACAGCATCACTTTAGACATGAAATGTGTAATTTTTTTCTATATTAAAATACTTCTACCCCAGTTTAAAATGCAGCAAGTTGATTTCCCCAAAAAGTGTAAACACTGACTCTAAAACTATTAAAAAATTCCTCTGTTTGTTTGAGCATCCCAACCAGTGTGAAACAGCCATATTGACTCAACCAATTGCATGAGTTTAGGATGAGACTACCTGTCTGATTTCTGGTATGGAACACCCACTTTTTTACGATCCAATTAATTCCTAATGGATAAAATCAAGACCCGCCCTGCATTTTTAACAAATCTTTAACATGTCAACGAAGATAATATTTACATTAATGTTTGTGAGCTTGAAATTTAATACGGTGAATTTAGTCAACCTTTAGATGTACCGGTAATATTAAAATGCTAATGCTAACACTGTTGACAGCATGTGTAACTGAAGGGCTGTTTAACTCAATTATACATTACGGCGGTACAAACAGCAGCAGCCCGGTTAATCAGCTCTTTAAATTTGGACATCTTAATCATCAAGCTGACATGCTAATTCACTGAGATCCCACTGTGTTGGGTCAAGCCATGTTAAACAAGTGAAAGGCCCGACAGCAGTGGTTAGCATCTCTGTGCTTTTAGCTTGATTCATGCTCATTATGTCCAGCACACATTAGACATCCCCATCTGTGTCAATAATTCTGATTTATACTAAACTGTCACCCGCTCATCTTTGGTCTTTTAGCAACATAATGTGAAATAATGGAATGTGTTTCTGTAATGCTTTAAATTCACACTAAGAGCATTAAAGGGCTCTACAGTGATTAAATTACATGCGTGTTTGAGTGAATGTGTTTGAAAGGTAATGACATTGCATGCATGTAAATGCTGTCTGGTTTGGAAACTGTTTGCTGTTTGCTGTTACTGCCAACCAGTGTGGATGAGGGGTGAAACATAGCGAAATCAATGCATTTTCAAACAAAAACGTATTAGTGTGGATGTGGTCTAAATCTTGCAAATTTAATTTTAAAAATATGAAAGAAAAACTAATTCTAAATTTTAATCATGTAAACTACAAAACATCTTCAAATAAATAATTAAATCAAGATTAGCTATTTTTATTTGTTGACGCTTTCATATAATATTTTAAGCTATTTATTTGACACTTGGGATGAAAGAACAGACGTTCTTAGTCACTTTCTCTCTCCGTCTTTAATTTATTACATAAGCGTGTGATTTAATCCTGTTGATCATGAACATCCTGCTGTGCCACTCCCTGACTGTTACCGTGGAGACAGCAGAACATATGGTTTCAGATGGCGCAGCTGTAAGTTCCTCCTGCAGAGCGATGAAGAACCTGCATGAGCTTTGAACTACAGTTCATCATCTCAGTCTGCACACACTCTCAAGCTAATCTATCTATCTATTGTCTATCTGTCTGTCTGTCTGTCTTCACCATTTCCTACTCAGTTAACTTATCTTTTTATCTTGTTTTCTTCACACAGTTCACACACAGCTGTTCAGTGTAAATTGTTAAGTGTGGTGTTTGTTCATTCGAGTGTGTCCACACACTGCCGCTGAAATGCGGCTCATATATCATGACGCAAAGGCACAACTGTCACTCTGTTCGGTATCATTCTACCTGTCTGTCTTCTGTCAAACATTAATGAGACCTGTATCATGTCATGGATCAAGACAATGACAGAATAAAACATCCATGTTTAATTACAATTTGGGGCAGCTATATACATGGATCAAATGTTGGTCATTAAGGAGGCCGGGGTTAGTTGTCTCATGGAGAAGTTGTCACAAGGTTTATATCTTCTGATTCTCAGGACAAGGCTAAGGTTGAGGCAAGTTTTGGTCCCACATTATATTAGGTGTCTTTAAATAACTACTATGTACTAACATTAAAATATATACAATACAATATTGTGATGAGGAGGAGGGCGTGGCCGGGCCATGATGGAGCACGGCCGGTGCTGAATCAGCTGATCAGTGGGAGAGCGAGATAAAGGGGAGCCGGAGATGCCAATTCAAGAGAAAGAGACACACGCAGCCACGTTGCATGTGTGTCTGTGTTTGTTTATGTTTGTTTTAAGTTAAGTTTGATATTAAAAGGTTATGTTTACTGTTCAGCCGGTTCCCACCTCCTCCTTGTCCATCCTTGAACTGTACAGTGGTCCGAAACCCGGGAGGGAGGAGGAATGCGCTGTCGTGGAGTCCTCGCTGCTGCCATCTGCCAGGGTAAGAGAGCCAGAGGAACTGCTGCCGTCCACCAAAGAAGGGGAGGAGCAGTTCCATCCGCCAGGGGCCGGAGGACTCATTGCCTTCCGCCGGGGGAGGAGCGAGCTGGCGTCCACCAGAGGGCGGATGAGCAGTTGAGGAGCGGGCAGCATCGTGCCGGGGAGCCGGCGAGCAAATTTTTCTCTTTCTCTCCGCTCAACCTTTCCCTCTCTCCACGCCTCCCCTCGTCTCTCCCCCAGGTTTACAGGAGGCGGGGTGGACCACCGGCTGACAGAACGGCTGGAAGGGCAGTGTCTCCCCTCCAGAGATGGGGGGGAGTTAGTCAGACCGTTGGCGCTCTGGCCTGAATCAGGTGGGGGAGAAGTGTGACGAGGAGGAGGGCGTGGCCGGGCCGTGATGGAGCACGGCCGGCACTGAATCAGCTGATCAGCGGGACAGTGAGATAAAGGGGAGCCGGAGATGCCAGTTCAAGAAAGAGATGCACACGGCCGTGTTGCATGTGTGTCTGTGTTTGTTTATGTTTGTTTTAAGTTACGTTTGACATTAAAACTTTGTTTACTGTTCAGCCGGTTCCCACCTCTTCCTTGCCCATCCTTGAACTGTACATGTAACTTTTAATGTAAAAGTCAACTTAAAACAACATAAAACATAACACAAACACACACATGCAGTACAGCCACGTGCGTCTCTCTCTCTCTCTTGAACTGGCGGCTCCAGCTCCCCTTTATTTCGCTCTCCCGCTGATCAGCTGATTCAGTGCCGGCGTGCACCATCATGGCCCGGACATGCCCTCCTCCTCGTCACAAATGTACTTTTAGGGTCTGTTCCAAAACTTAGTGAGCTGCCTTGCTGTCTCCTGCCTACATAGGCAGCTGTCTTCTATGGCAGCATCCTAACTGAAATGATGCCTCATAAGAGAACAACCTTGAACGCTCTACATAGGTGGCAGCTCCATGCGTCATTCACATAGTGCTCGTCACATTCAGTGCACGTGAGACACAACTGGCAACTGATTTAAACTTTTTTAATGAGAAAAAAATGACTGAGTGCACCTTTAAGGTATGTGCCTACACAGAAATGGACTTTCGAAAACAAACGTATACTGAGAAATTTTCCTTGGAGGAAAAGGTGTGACAACTAGTCCCGGTCTCCCCTATTAATCTTAGAATCTCTTTAAACAATGAATATTCACAAACATTATCTCAGTTTCTTCATTCATGCTTAATGTACAGCAGTAATTTTTACTTTGCAGCATTTATTCCGATAACGCAGTTCATTCTGAAATCCATAGTGAAATTTTGCATTTTCTGCCTCAGAGTGAATAGGACGTGAATGTAAACAAACGTGTGCTGTTTTGTTCTCTGTCCTCATGCTAATTTAGCTGCTGCAGTTATGCCATGTAAGCTTCTTGTTTAGCTCACTGTGTCACATGAGATTGTGAAGTACACACTCAAGGGCACTAGTAAAGCGTGCACTCAAAGGCACATATTTCACCCCCGAGACACAGCTGCACACTGAGGCTAGCCTGAATCTGTCACCAGGCATTAACCGCAAGCTCCATTTCAGTTGATCGTGGTATGAATCAATTTCACTGATTTCAGACAGAAACTAGAGATGCTCCGAGATCTCTTAAGAATAAACAACCTCAGCATGCTCTTTCCCAAGCTAGCGGTCCGATGGTCTGGGATATGAAGAAGTCCTGGAGGAGTGCATGATGGCTGGCCACCATTGATCTGGTATGTGCTAACCAGAACTGGGCAAAATTGAGAATTTATCAATTGTCTATTTTTCAATTCATGAGTAAGAATTTGAATTGAACTGGCCATGCCTCATGATGTTGAAATGGAATTGAATTGGAAGAACAGGAAGAGGAGTTTACTGAATTGCAATTCAGAGAAATTCAACATCATCACACAACAGAGGAATTTCAATAGTCCAACTCAAACATAAATAATTACACCATTAATTTTGACTAATTTAACCTATTTATTCCCTGATATGTAGAATACATTTTATTAGACCTTTTTATAAACTAAGTTCAGTACAGTCAGATAAATAAACCATCCATCAAAATATTTTAATTTTACCATACAGCACCACAAAATGTCCACCATATTGTTTTCAGATAAATAAATATTAAATACATATACATATTACTAATGATATATATATATATATATATATATATATCTTAATACATAATAATAATACATATAATTTTATTTTAATACTTTATAATTAATTATATTCCATTAAATGTATTATAGTTAATATCTTTAATTAATATAAAATATATTTAAAATAAATATAAAAATTTTAATCTATTAATAGTAATATATTGAGTAAATTAGAGCATTCTGGGAAATGAAGTGTTCTTCCAAAAAATATTTCATCTTTCAAATATTGTTTCATTATATATATCAGTTAATGTTTTTTTGAAAAACCTCATATGTTGTGTGTATGATAACATGTTTTTGGGCAATTCATACTTAAAAACGAACTGTATTAAAAAATACACTTCCGCAGTCATAGGAATTTCTTTGAATTTCATTCCATTTTAATTATACCTTTTTACATTTAAATTTAAATGACAATTCTGCATTGTCTTTGCAAGCTCAATTCAAATGTTAGGAATTAAATTGAAATTTAAAAGGCACTCTCAACCCTGGAGCAGGCCTAATATTTGTAGTCTTGATTCTGCCATTAAAACTTTATCACTGATGTGAGTTATCAAATGAATGTTTGAGCTACCAAGAACACATATTCAGACATAAAATGGCATTCATAAATATGCAGTATAAAGCTAACCAGCCTAACCAGCTGTCTACAGTGTAGTTCTTAGTATTCTGCATTCACTAATTATATTATTAACGCTGTTTAACACAACATCTGAATTTAAGTCAAACGCATGCAGCCCCTTTGGCAGTCAGTACAATAAACAAACACTGACGACTCTTTCCCCAAACACAGAATGAGCTCTAGCGTTAAACATTAGCGTTAATGTTAACACAATCTGGATCTACGATCTTATTCCACGGCTGCAACTACCCACATTTAGGCAGCCTACGTCTTAATAGTTGGTCAAGTTGGCACGTACGAACCTCGGCCTGAGAGTTCAACAGGGCAAAACCATCCGTGAGGGCACATTGTAGTCCGTCTCAATGTGCGGCCTGAGGGAATTCATATCAAGGGTTTTATGCGCGTGTGTGTTCAAGGGTCAAGTGATTTGACCTGGCTCTAAACTGGGTAGCACATCCAAATGTCTCCAGGAGCAAAAACGACAAAGATTAACTGTCGTTCCGAGTCCTGTGTGTATCATAATTAATGCAGCCTCACTCCCCTCAGAGTTGCTGCTGTCTCTGTGCCTGACAAGCCTTTGATGGAATTGCCATTTAGCAGTCGGCTACATGGAGATGAGACAGACGCTAAAGACGAGATGACGGAATTTAGAGACACTTCGTTAGCATGAATTCCTTATAGAGATTTCTGGACTGACAGGCTGTGTTCTGTTAGCTGAATGCTAAAGGTTAGGCGAGGTCTGGAGCTTTGGGGTTGTCATCGTGGAATGTTTGAATGACCAAAACACAAAATGAATGTGTATGTGTGTGTGTTTAAAAGAAAGACAGAAAATAGGAAGAGCATGCTACAATACCTCTGCAGTATTTGTGATATATACTGGTATATGCTGCATATATTGGAATAAAAATGCAAAATAACCAGATGATAACTAGAAGCCACTCGCTAAATTAAAGACTACTGTATGTTCAGAATAGAAAACTAACTTACTACTTACTGAATACTGTGCAGTATACACTCTATATTGTCTACTATTTTTTTAAATAGTAAATTAAATAATAGACATTATGTTACAATAATAATTTCAAACAGTAGCAGTGTTGGGCAAGTTACCACCAAAACGTAATCCACTGCAAATTACTCATTACTTTTCAGATGTCACAGAAATGCAAACAGACATACATATTACTGTAACAGAATTCACACTTTACATGTATTCTACGTAAAGAATATTATTTTAGAAATGTGTAACCAAGTAATGTACTTAAAATAATTAATTGAAAGACAGTGACTATAATCTGACTAAATGAATTAAAACTGTAATACATTACACTATGTTTTGACTAAAAAGTAATCAGATTACAGTGAGTAATTACTTTGTAATCAGATTACATCCAACACTGAAAGGTAGTATGCTAAATTGATGTAAAATGACCTCATAAAGTTATTATCTTGGAAATAAAATGGGTTATTTTGCTTTTTTAACCAATTTTGTGTACTTCCATTGTGCAACTGCATACAGTATTGCATGCCGTGTGCTCTGTTGTATACTGCATATTTTGGCAAATGTATTAGGCCATCCAGGTTGTCTATGCATACAGAAAATGTGCATTCTGTGCACAGTATACATACTATACTGCAGAAATTGTAGAGAAGTATGTTAGTATGCAGTGTTGGGTGTAATCCAATTACAAAGTAATTAGTTACTGTAATCTAATTACTTCTTAGTGGGGGAAAAGTAGTGTAATGCATTACATTTTAAATTCTTGTAATCCGATTACAGTTACTGACTTTCAATTAATTTAATTACTTTTAAGTACATTATAGGGTTATGCATATTTCTAATATATTATTTATGTAGAATACATTAATTATGGCCCAGTAACGAGTCATTGTGAAGGGAATAGTGAGGTGCTGAGTGTATGACTTAGAAATACAGATATTATTTTGAATTTGTTGAGTGGAAAAGTGTTTTAGAAAGTAACTTAAAAGTAATTAGTAATGTGATTACATTTTCTGATGAAGTAATCAGTAAAGTAATATTATATAATTTTTGAGAAATAATTAGTAGTTTGTAGTGGATTACTATTTTTAAGTAATTTACCTAACACTGCTAGTATGTTACAGTGTTATGAATATAGCCAAACATGCAATGTGATGAGGTCATGTGACAGCAAAGTAGCATGCTGTTTTTAAAATGCTTACCTAATGCATAATGTATTTAGTTTGACTTTTTTAAAGCAATAGCAGGCAGTATACTGTGCAGTATTCAAGTGGGAAGCTAGTTTTCCATTCTGAACATAGCCATAGAAATGCTCCCTATAAAAAGGAAAAGGCAGGCTCTAAAATAAATAGAAAAACTCCCTAAAAGAGAAGCAAAAGCTAGCATGCATTAGACAAACTGTAAAAGGTGTTGCCCACCAAGAGTACAATAAAATAATGTAAACAGAAATTACAAAAGCAGGTCCTTTCTGCTCATCTTGGGAAAAAAGTCATGAAAACCTTGCAATAACACAACTGGAAATGTGGGAATCATGTAGTGAACAAAAAATGTATATTAATGTGTTTTATATATATATATATATATATATATATATATATATATATATATATATATATATATAGTATATAAATATTTACAGTGCTGGGTAGTGTGGCAGTGCAGGAAAAAATCTGCCCCTTCCATGCCCATATATGGAAAAGAAACAATTAGACGTGAAAGGGAAACTCGAAATCTGCCGAGTTTGATTTAAAAATACAGGTGCAGGAGTCCAGCATCACCAATAGACTTTCAGCTATAGTTTTTTTATTTTTTATTTATAACTATATTTTGTTGAACATTGTGCTTATGTTTGTGTTATGGATGGGGTAAAAATATACCATATTGAACTGCATTCAGTTGTTTGTGGTGGTTTGTGTTTGATTTTTGTTTGGTATATGTAACTGGTGGTTTTTGTGAGCTATTCTTTAGGGTTTCAGTTCTAACAGTTGACAGGCTTAGACCTGTCTGGCACCCAAATTATTTTGTAATTATTTAAATTTCAAAGTTTATTCTGGTTTTCGGGGCCCGCCACCATTACAGTAGTAACAGATTACATGTATTATAGATTATGTAATCAGATTATAAAATCAAGTCCTTACTCAGGTAAAATACTTTTAAAATACTTGCAATCAGATTATAGTTACTTACTTATGGATTACATGATTATATGTTAATAGGGAAATAACAGTAAATTGTTCATAATTGATACCCTGACCTGATAGGCACGAGCCAGTTGGCAATATTTACACTTAAGATGGAGTGGTCTCACTCAGCATTTGACCATTGGATTTACAAAAATCATTTTACATTACCGTGCAATGTATACTCTGCCTTCCAAAACTTAGTATAATATCCACTGCAAACAATTCCACGTCAAATCTAAAGCATTTGGAGGTGTGCTTGCATGTTTCCTCTACTTTACATTGCACTTCTAAACAACTCCTGACGAACATATTTCAATTATTACTCTGTGTGTCATATAACCATGTGTATATACAGTTGTGCTCAAAAGTTTGCATACCCTGGCAGAAATTGTGAAATTTTGGCATTGATTTTGAAAATATGACTGATCATGTCTTTCTGTCACTATTTAAGGATCACATAGTTGTTTGGCTCCTTTTTTAAATCATAATGATAACAGAAATCATCCAAATGGCCCTGATCAAAAGTTTACATACCCTTGAATGTTTGGCCTTGTTACAGACACACAAGGTGGCACACACAGGTTTAAATGGCAATTAAAGGTTAATTTCCCACACCCGTGGCTTTTTAAATTGCAATTAGTGCCTGGGTATAAATAGTCAATGAGTTTGTTAGCTCTCACGTGGATGCAATGAGCAGGAAAGAACTGTCAAAAGACCTGTGTAACAAGGTAATGGATCTTTATAAAGATGGAAAAGGATATAAAAAGATATCCAAAGCCTTGAAAATGCAAGTCAGTACTGTTCAATCACTTATTAAGAAGTGGAAAATTCGGGGATCTCTTGATACCAAGCCAAGGTCAGGTAGACCAAGAAAGATTTCAAGCACAACGAATTGCCAGAAGAATTGTTCGGGATAAATACAGGCTGCTCTGGAAAAAGACGGTGTGGTTGTTTCAAGGAGCACAATACAGTGATACTTGAACAAAAATGAGCTGCATGGTCGAGTTGCCAGAAAGAAGCCTTTACTGCACCAATGCCACAAAAAAGCCCAGTTACAATATGCCCGACAACACCTTGACATGCCTCACAGCTTCTGGCACACTGTAATTTGGAGTGACGAGACCAAAATAGAGCTTTATGGTCACAACCATAAGCGCTATGTTTGGAGAGGGGTCAACAAGGCCTATAGTGAAAAGAATACCATCCCCACTGTGAAGCATGGTGGTGGCTCACTGATGTTTTGGGGGTGTGTGAGCTCTAAAGGCACAGGGAATCTTGTGAAAATTGATGGCAAGATGAATGCAGCATGTTATCAGAAAATACTGGTAGACAATTTGCATTCTTTTGCACAAAAGCTGCGTATGGGATGCTCTTGGACTTTCCAGCATGACAATGACCCTAAACACAAGGCCAAGTTGACCCTCCAGTGGTTTGAGCAGAAAAAGGTGAAGGTTCTGGAGTGGCCATCACAGTCTCCTGACTTTAATATCATCGAGCCACTCTGGGGAGATCTCAAATGTGCGGTTCATGCAAGACGACCAAAGACTTTGCATGACCTGGAGGCACTTTGCCAAGACGAATGGGCAGCTATACCACCTACAAGAATTTGGGGCCTCATAGACAACTATTACAAAAGACTGCATGCTGTCATTGATGCTAAAGGGGGCAATACACAGTATTAAGAACTAAGGGTATGCAGACTTTTGAACAGGGGTCATTTCATTTTTTTCTTTGTTGCCATGTTTTGTTTTATGATTGTGCCATTCTGTTATAACCTACAGTTGAATATGAATCCCATAACAAATAAAATAAATGTGTTGTGCCTGCTCACTCATGTTTTCTTTAAAAATGGTACATATATTACCAATTCTCCAAGGGTATGCAAAATTTTGAGCACAACTATATATATATATATATATATACAATAGTATGATATTCCAAATGGCTATGTTTGGAATAGGAGAATAGGATACTACAATACTACTGTACTATTTCTGCCATGCAGGACGTATACAGTACTCTGCATAGTATACACAGAATATATGCGAGACATTATACACAAAATTGAATTATAAATGCATAATAACCAAATTTATTTCAAAAATGATCATTGGTGTCTGTAATGAGATCATGTGACAACAATGCAGCACACTACTGTTTGAAATGTTTATTGATCTGTAATGACTACTGTTTCACATGCTGTTTAAAAGAGCAGTGCATACTATGTACACAATATGCAGAATGCTAGTATTCTATTCTAAACAAAGCATTCATTTGTCTTTTCAGTTCAGTCCGACATTATTATAACCTTAATATTTTCTAATTTAATCATAGTTTCACTTTCAGAGGGCATAAAAATAGGATTTTCTGCAGTCTTGGTGCCTGCCTCCATCCCTGGAGAATTTTATTAAAGTATTAATTTAATTTAGGATGGGCTCTTCTCTGGCTGCTGATAAAGCTTGTGAAAAAAAGCTTACAAGCCTTTTCTATAATACAGTTCAGTCTGAGGATTTATTTTATTATTTCCTCTGCGTGATAAACAGATTTATTTCCATTTTTTGTTGATTCCAATATTTTGTCTAACGGTACCACAATAGAACTGCTTGTTCCTGTCAATCATTCTATTCATGGCATCTTTTGTCAAACTGAGATTATTTCGTTTAGTTTTTCTATGAGTAATTTTGTATAAAATTGTTATTTTGTGGGAATAAAAAACTCTCTCTCTCTCTCTCTCTCTCTCTCTCTCTCTCTCTCTCTATATATATATATATATACAGGTGCTGGTCATATAAAAGAAATAAACATTTGAAATATATCAGTCTGTGTGTAATGAATGAATATAATATACAAGTTTCACTTTTTGAATGGAATTAGTGAAATAAATCAACTTTTTGATGATATTCTAATTATATGACCAGCACCTGTATATATGTATATATGATTTTTTTAAAATGATTATATTAATTTTATTATTATTTGGAACTTGATGGATACAAAGCAAAATTAGTCAGATAACAACTCTTCATCACTTTCATGTGTTATTAACGTAAAGCAGTCCAACCCACTGATGGCTGCACAAATATATCTACTAAAGTATAAACAGTATAGCAAAATCTCTACTGGTTGACAGTGACAGTGTTTATATACTGTCGTGCCGCATAGCCCTAAGCACAGTCAGTCATTTTGTAACATCCGAGGTTGTTCACCCACCTACCAACCACCAGAGGGAGCCCTCTCCTGAATACTAACTCTGTACTGTTTCTTCTTTGGTGACTTCCTGTTTAAACTATATAAATACCATGCTGTTCCATTTTGACTTTGCGAAGTATTGCCAGTTCATTACAGAATACTTCGCCTAACATGGATCCAGCGGAAGTTTCACAGCTCCAGGCCGCATTCGCGCACCAGTGCGAGGTATTAAGGGGTTACCAAGACCAGCTGAACAACCTTCGAGCTGCCAACAAATGTTTGACACAATACATTCACTCACTGCCAGCTCCCCATGCTAAACCGGTAAGCTTTGCTCTACCTGATAAGTTTGATGGTTCTGCTGAAAAATGCCGGGGTTTTTTTACGACAATGCAAGGTGTTTTTCTCAAATCAGTCTGAATCATTTGATCAAGACACCAGGAAATGTTCTTTTTTGATGTCACTGCTTACCGGCAAAGCTCTCGATTGGGCCACCGCTGTTTGGGATAAAGATACTCAAATCCAGGTTTCATTTGATTACTGCGTTCAACAAATCCACGAAGTCTTCGAGTATCCAGTGGGCGGCCAAGATATCTCTGTTCAGCTACTTCATCTACGCCAGGGTCATCGATCAGCAGTGGATTATGCAGTTCTATTCAGGACACTAGCGGCTCAGAATGGGTGGAATGATGTCGATCTGAAGACTGTTTTCCACGAAGGGCTTAACCTGAAACTCAGGGTGGAACTGACCTGCAAGGGTGAAGGTACAAATCTTTCTGAATACATAACTATGGCCATCAAGATTGATAACCTGCTTCAGAATGCTTCACGGCCTCAGTTTCGCTTCACCTTGAATTCTACAGTCTCAGTACAGGCCCAGGCATCCACTGTATCACCCAAACCCATGCAAGTTGCTTACACTCGCGTTTTCATGGAGGAACGCTGACGTCAACGCAACGAAAACCTTTGCTTTTATTGTGGCTCACCAGGTCATCTCAACGCTGCATGCCCATACAAGAAATCAAGTTCTCCTGAGTCAAGGCAAAATGTGAGTACAATGAACACTGTATCACATGTTTCACATAATTCTCTGTTACCTGTAGAGGTCTCCATTGGTGATCATATAAAAGTTCAAGGAGTATGCAGAGTTCAGTAAGGTGTTTATCAAAATCAAAGCTACACAACTTCCTCCTCATCGTCCATGGGACTGCGCCATTGAACTTCTGTCCAATACAGCCCAACAGAGAAGCAAGGCATATGAATTGTCACGCCTCGTGACCCTCGCCATGGAAAATTACATTGAGGAAGCCCTTGCCTCCAGTTACATCCGTCCCTCTACCTCCCCAGCTGCTGCAGGGTTCTTTTTCGTAGAGAAGGATGGAGGTCTATGTCCCTGTATTGACTATCGAGGCCTGAACTCTGTCACCATAAAGTACCATTACCCATTACCGCTTATCCCCTCAGCCCTTGAACAACTCCGTGAGGCAAAGATCTGTACCAAACTTGATCTGAGAAGTGCTTATATCTTTGTCAGTGCTTATATCCTTGAGTGGAAAACTGCTTTCATCACCACCAGGGGGCACTATGAATATTTGGTCATGCCGTATGGACTTGCTAACACCCCCTCGGTTTTCCAGTCTTTTATCAATGAGATATTCAGAGACTTACAGAATCATTGTGTGGTGGCTCACATTGACGACATCCTCATCTACTCACAAGACATGGAACAACATATCCAGCAGGTCAAGACAGTTCTATCACGTCTCCAGGAACACCAACTATTTGTCAAGGTAGAAAAATGTGAGTTCCATACCTCCCATACCACTTTCCTAGGCTACAATATCAGCCATCCAGGTGTAGAAATGGTTTCTCTAAGATAACAGCAGTCACCGAATGGCCTCGACCTTCAAAAATCAAGGAACTACAGCGGTTTCTGGGCTTCTCCAACTTCTATCGCCATTTCATCGGGAATTACAGCATCATTGCAGCCCCACTCACGTCGTTGCTCAAGGGAAAGCCCAACAAATTGCCTTGGAACGATGCCGCATACCAGGCCTTCATCTCCCTCAAGCTTCACGACCACTCCGATACTGAAACATTCTGACCCCAATTTTCCCTTCATCGTTGAGGTAGACGTTTCAGATTGCGGGATTGGAGCGGTCCTGTCACAATGTCACGGAACACCAGGCAAGCTTTACCCTTGTGCCTTTTTCTCCAGAAAATTGAACTCTGCAGAATGTAACTATGATGTGGGAAATAAGGAATTACTTTCCATGAAAGCAGCCATCAAAGAATGGCGTCACTGGTTAGAGGGGGCAGTCCACCCTTTCCAGGTTATCACCGATCACAAAAATCTTGAATATATCAAGGCAGCCAAGATATTAAACCCACGTCAAGCCCGATGGTCATTGTTTTTCACCAGATTCAATTTTACTGTCACTTACCGCCCTGGCAGCAAGAACAGCAAGGCAGATGCACTTTCACGCAGACATGATCCACCCTACCTCCAACCTCATCCTGGGTCCATTCTGCCACCATCTATCATCATAGCATCGATTAGTTGGGACATCATGGAGGTGATACAGCGAGCACAACAGCATGGACCATCATCTCCTAACTGCCCCCTGACCAAGCACTACATACCCCAAGCTCTACGTCAGAGGACTATCCAATGGGTCCACACTTCCTTGAGCACTGGACATCCTGGCATCCAAAGAACTGTTACCCTGGTGCATAATTCCTTCTGGTGGCCAACTTTGATTCATGATGTAACTAACTATGTAAAGTCTTGTCAGGTGTGTGCCCAATCCAAGACCCCCAGAGAACTGCCCACGGGGTTGCTTCAACCACTGCCAATACCACAAAGATCATGGTCCCACTTGTCCATCGACTTCGTCACAGACCTGCCAATCTCCCATGGTAACACTACCATTCTGGTAATAATAGATCGATTTTCTAAATCATGTAGACTTGTCCCTCTCAAGGGTTTACCCACTGCCATGGATACCACTAATTCTTTGTTCCACCAAGTCTTTAGGGTCTATGGAATACCAGAGGACATCGTGTCTGACAGAGGTCCACAGTTCACGTCCCAAGTTTGGCAGGCTTTCTGCAAACAACTGGATATCAATGTGAGTCTCACCTCTGGTTACCACCCTCAGGCCAACGGACAGGTGGAACATCTAAACCAAGAGATAGGCAGATATCTTTGGAGTTATTGTAGCCGTGAACAGGAGAAGTGGAGCGATTTCCTGCCCTGGGCCAAATATGCACAGAATTCCCTCACTCATACCTCTACGGGTCTAACCCCCTTCCAATGTGTGCTGGGCTACCAACCCCCAATGTTTCCTTGGTCAGGAGAATCTTGTCCTGCCACCAGCAGTGGACGATTGGATTAAGCGAAGTTAGAGGGTGTGGGACAGCGCACATGTCCGACTACAGCGAGCGGTCAGATCACAACGCTTCCAGGCTGTCCGACGGAGGTGCCTCCATCCCAACTATCAGCCAGGACAGAGTGTCTTGTTGTCCACAAGGGATCTCAAGTTGCGGCTACCCTGCAGGAAGCTCAGTCCAAGGTATGTGGGTCCTTTCAGAATTATCCGTCAAATAAACCCTGTTACTTACCGTTTAGAGCTTCCTGCTAATTACCGCATCTCTCCTTCCTTCCATGTGTCATTGCTGAAACCCGTCCACCCGGCGTCTGGCTCTGGAACCACAGATTCTGAGCCTCCACCTCCACTGGAGGTAGATGGAGCCCCAGCATATATGGTCAGAGAGATCATGGACTCAAGACAATGAGGGAACCAGATGCAATACTTGGTAGACTGGGAGAGCTACGGACCAGAGGAGAGATCATGGGTAGTGGCCAAGGACATATTGGACCCGTCCCTGTTCCAAGAATTTCATCATGCCCAAGGGGACGTCCCAGTAGAAGAACACCAAGAGTTGTTTGTATGGGGGGGGCTTCTGTAACATCCGAGGTTGTTACCCCTCCACCAGAGGGAGCCCTCTCCTGAATACTAACTCTGTACCGTTTCTTCTTTGGAGACTTCCTGTTTAAAATATATAAATACCATGCTGTTCCATTTTGACTTTGCGAAGTATTGCCAGTTCATTACACATTTATTAATAAAAAATAAAAAAACACATCTTGGCATCAAAGAAGCTGTAATATTGTTCTGTTTTTGACATTAAACTTGTACCTCAAGAAAATAGACACAGACGCGCGCGCACACACACACACACACACACACACACACACACACACACACAGGATGGGAAGTTCTAGAAAATCTGTCAGTCAAAACTGAAACAAAATCTTCCTGCAGAATTTCTGAGGAAGAAATCATATATGTGCGTTAGGAGAAGCAGCTCTCCAGTTTTGCCTAAATGAAATATTAAAACACATTTCGACAACTTACACGATCCACATCATTTTCCCATCAGAACTTTAGCTGAGATTAAACTGCAGTAAAAATGTCCAGCAAATCTGCCATTTGCTCACATCACAGAGAATGGGAAATGAGAGGTAAGCAGCTCAATTTGTCTGGATGGTTATTCATGGTCTGAGCTCCATTATACAAACCACATTTAAGTTTGAATGGAAAAAAAGCGTGTTGAAATGACCCTCAGAGCCTCCTTGAACAGCCTTCTTAAAGTACAGAGGCAGTAACCCAATACAGTGATGTATCAGATGGTAATACCATTATACTGTACTTTGATATACTGTATTGTATTTACATGGTCCTCCAGGGTACATAAATTGTACATGTTCACAAACCATGTAAATACCATGGTACTTTGATTTATACCATGTTATTGAATTATTGCCATATTCACGTACCATGGTATTTACATGGTACTCCAAGGCACATCAATGAATGAATGATGGTACCATGTCCAAAAACACCATGACATGAGCATGAAACATGTCCAAAACAAATATGGTCATACCATTGCACTGTGAAATCAAAGCTGACAAGTAAAATAGTTTGATAGGCCATCTTTCAGAGGAAAATGTCATAGTATGGTGTCTTTTCAACCTTATACTTTTATAAAAAATAAACAAGAGCATTGAGTTCATCTGCAGTGCAAACACACCAGAGAGAGATGAGAGACAGAGTTTGACGTGCTACATCTGCTCTTGCATTACTTTGTTTCACTTGAAGAAGCAACTGACAGACTTTTTATTTATTTACTCTTAAGGAAAAGAAAAGCAGATATTTAAAACAAAATAGAGCCACCGAAAGGAACATGGTAGGCCTGATCTGCTGAGATAGATACGCAGTGAATTTTTTGCCAAAATTCGTAGTGCAGAGCAGGGATGTTAAACATACCAGTACTTCAATACCAAGTAAATATGAAAATACAAAAATGTAATGATACCAGTCTGTCAATAGTATTGGCTCATTTCAGTACTGACAGATGTCTGCTTTTCAATGCTCACAAGGGTGTTTCATATAAACCTGCCCCTAAACCACATGCAAAATCAAAACAAACTATATCAATCTTTTCTGGATTCTGTCATTGCACTTCCATTTCTTTGATAGTTGTGTGCAGATGTCAGTTTCTGTGGTTAATACAGGTATGTAAATGTATGAAAGTTATGTGCATGTGATGCATTAGAACAAGTGGAGGCAGTTGTGAATGTCAGATTATGTGAGATGATGGAAAACATTTGTATTGGAAACTCGCTTGACCTATTAATAAGTAGGTTTCTTATCAAGTATTTGAGGGCTGTCAAGTTACTGTACATACTAAATATCTGATAAGAAAAAGATCAAGTCACGTTAACATGTATGTTTATGTCTAGTGGCTATACTTCTGAAACAGTTTGTATGTTAACCCTTTAAGCTCTGAAGGTGTTTTTAAAGATTTCCTGTTTCAGTGGCATACAAAAACAAAAAACACAAAAAACAAGGAGGGTCAAGTGTTTGGTATCATTGTAAAGAAAACTTTACAAAAATTTTAATGATATAGATTACAATACATTCTAAGACTCAGCCTAAGAGACTGCTTTTTGTCTTATTTTTCTTATTTGACATTATATATCTCTTGGTGTCAATAAGGTGGCTTCGAAACAAAATTTTTTTGTTCCCAATCATGTCAACTGTATCTGAGAAAATTTTGCACTGTTACAACAAAGCAATCAAAAGTTATAGCATTACAAAACGTCTCCATGTGTCCAAAAGCCTCTCCAAACAAATAAAACATAATAATTTCACGTAGGAAATAATTACACATGCAAACACAACAATGACTAAAGGTATGCATAGCATGAAGACATGATTTTAGTAATGAGATTTCACAGAATGAGTGCCTTTTGACAAGTGCCTTGTGTGTGGGCTCGTTTGAAAGGTAACCACCTCATAATTGTCAAAGAAATATACTTAGATATTACTCGCTATATTTTTGTCTGTAAGTAAAACAAATAGGCTGGTTGTATTTTACTGTTTGAGAGCTATCCAACAGCATATGACACATGACTATTTGATCAATTTGATGTTTTTACCGATTACAATAAGATGTACTGAGCAAAATTTTAATAAATTATCAAAACGGAACACTTCTGATTTTTCTGCAAATTTCAAAGCACTTGTTCATTTTTGGTCATAATGCCAAAATGCCTAGGTGTACAAGTGTTCCTAATAAATGTTGGGCCTCATGTATTCAGATAGAGGACAAAGGCAGGCCTAACACAGTCTTAAAACCTAACTCAGGCCCACATACCAAGTCATAAATTATACTAATAAAAATCGTGCCAAAATCAAAGGGAGTCCAAAACAGAATACAAATCCCATGAAGCCTTGCTCACTAAAAGATCGAACTCTCAACTCCTGTTGGATGAGGCACACGACAGAACGCACCTCAACCATGACATCATCAGGAGTAGAAATACCTCTGAAATGCTTCTGGGATTTGCTTCCAGCAACTTTGCTCGCCGTGTGTAGACGCAGCTCATCGCTGCTCTCAGGTGTAGCCTTGTGGCACAAGGAAGTAACGTCCGACTTGAAACTGTGGCCATACAATCTCCATCTCGCTGTACGTGTTGAGATTACTCTGTGTTCCACTGAACACTCTAATGGATCCGAAGGAGACCGCCGAGCAATCCGCATCTTCATCCGTTTGCCTGCAGAAATGAAGAGAGAAAAGATTTCTCTTCCATCTTCAATCAAGTCGATGTTGCTGATTTCTCCTCCAGCCCGCCGAGAATCAGCAGTCATACCACCCGCCGACAGAGCGAGGAAACGGCCTCCCGTCATCACCCAAGCCTCAAGGAACCGAGTCTGAGTTAAAGGACGGATGCACACACATTCTGCATCCTCATGCGATTCAAGTAAGAGGTTTACGTCTGGGCAGAGATAGAATATTATAGTGTGTTATTCTTGTGTATCAAGGTTATTGCTTGTACAGTTTACAGACCTCCATGTCTGCTCATTATTAATACTCAGGGTATTAATTATCACAAATTTGATTTGCTGTATTGTAGTCCAACCACATTGGGCTGTTGTGCATTTCCACCATCGCGGGTGAGACCGGCAAACTGAGTTTATCCATTAAAGAATCAAAGACCACGGGACGGTTTACGAGCCGTCCACCGCGTTTCTGAGTGATAAACTAACAGCTGCTTTCTCTCCCACGATCGCGAAATCGGCTTTGGGGCCGTCACTTAATTCTCTCTCTCTCTCTCTCGTACTAACCACACACACGCACACACACACGCGATCCCTCACAAACATTCTGGCACACATTTTTGGCTAGTAGATAGCTTCGTGATAAAGCTCAGCATTGTCCCTAAGCTACCATTGACTGGTTTCTCTCCGCCCACATTCGCGAGCATATTCCCTGGCCGGAAGTCTCGCGTGACATACTCTCCACGAGAGTCACGTCCGCCATTTTGTGCGCGTCCCTCCTTACACACACACACACACTCTCACACACACACACCTTATGTGTTATAGGATTATTTTAGTTTCCATATCTAATCATATCACTGTTTAGTTTGTAGTTGTAAGTCGGAAGTTTATTGACTGCATTGTATTAATTATTAATTGATATTACTGCATAAATAAACTTTGTTATATTACAAAGAGAAGTGTTTTGGTTTATTCTGCATACACCTGTGTCATGCTGACGGGATGTCAGTGCTCGGATTCAAGCCTTCATTCATTGTTTTATTTCTTTCTGAAAATCGATATTCTTCGGATGTCGATTTTCCTAAGAAAACAATCTAATATTGAGACTGTTATCCTATCTGGTTATTAGTCCCTGATTCCAGGGTGGTGCCCCGTCAAAATTAATCCTTATTAATATTCTATTGATTTTTGATAATTGATAATTATCTTTGATGATTGTTGAATTTGAATGATCAACAAGCTAGTGTTAATTTTAATTAATGTTTCATTGATGTCAATGATTAGTGATTATCTTTGATAATTGTTGATTTAAAGGATTAAAAAAAGCTAACATTGATTCTCATCAATGTTCTATTGATTTTAATAATTAAAAATTATCTTTGATAATTATTAATTATTGCTAATAACCAAACCCGCTCCTAAACGTAGCGCACTACATATACTGGAGCCCCATATGAGGTTTTAATGAGTTAGATTCAATTAATTAATTTAAATATGAATTAATAACTAAAGAAATAATTTATTATTTCTGATAGTAACACTGATCTAAACAACCAGTAAAGCCCTACATATAGTACTCTGTGAGTCTATGTTCCTGGTGTTATTGTGGCTGGCTTTCCTTTTTGGCTGAGTTCACCATGGCCACACGTGGCTATTCGTTTCTAACAAGTAAGTAAAAGATCATAATACATCACAGTTTTAAATCATAATACACTGAACAGAGAATCCCAATATTATCATATAGTGACCCAGATGTAGATATAATAACCTAACACCTGGTCCCTACCGATTCCCAACCTTAGGATCACCAGGCTCCTTCTGTTGGTAAAAGCCAGCGGACTTGACAGGAATGCCATTGTAAACTGTCGCTGGCCCTGAATGTCTTTGTGACTAATTCATTTTCTCTGCTAACAGAACTGAAACTCTTAATGGCTTTTTTTTTTTTTTTTTTTGGCCATAAAGAGTAGAAAATTAGATTCTTCACCCTATTGAAGACACAACCTGAGCACTCATGTTATCATCTACCACAGTTTCTCTACTGTTCTTTCTCTCTTTATGTTCTCTCTCTCTCTCTCTCTCTCTCTCTCTCTCTTCTCTTCTCTTGAGATATGTATCTCTTTATCTCTCCATTTCACTGTATTTTTTGTGCGCTCTCCCTTGTTTACTTGTTGTGTGTCTTTCTCTCACACATTTCTCTTTTGTGTTACATTATGTGTGATAAAGATGCTCATGCTAAACTCTGCTTTCGGCTGTTGATACTCTGGCCATCTTCCCAGTGCATGTGCCAAATGTTTCTCTCCTTTTCTATCCTAAACACACTAGCTCTGTTCCATAGCCTAGTGAGCTACCTCAATGTTAACTGTCTACATAGGCAGCTACCTTTTAAGATAGCATCATAATAGCAAAATAAATTAGCTCATCAACTTTTAAAAGGGAGATGAAAACAGTTCCCATTACATTTGCTGTTGATGTCAATTAAACTCTATGGTATTTTTCAAACATTGATCTATCACTAGGTAGAAACTAGTTAGATCAGGTAAATGCCAGCATGAACAGGTTGAACATTGTAAATACAAAAACATGAGCAATACCTTACTGAGCAAGATAAAAGAAACTCAGTCTACGTTAAACACAGGTTCACATACAAGGATGAAAACATGAGGTTTGTGTCAGTCACAATGTGTTTGAATGGTGAATTATTAGCTCCACAGTGCATGAAATCATTGAAATATAATAAAAATGTTGTATATTGTTGAGCCTATGCACTTTTTTATTTTATTACATGAATATATTTCAGGGGTTGATTTTAAAGACATTTTTATTTTTACCTTTTTACGATGAACAATTTTAGTACTGTGTACTCAACACTTTACTGTATGTTCAACACTGCAAAAAACTAAATAATAATAATAAAAATTCTTAATCAGTACTTTTGTCTTGTTTTCAGTTACATTAAAAGTAAAAGATACATTTACTTGAGAAGTCAAGTCACGTAAACTCATTTTTATTTTGCAACACATAATTTCAAAGCAGCTTTACAGAAAATTATGCTGTAATGTCTGTAATATTTTAAAGTCCTCATTAAGCAGTTTAAATAAAAACATGATTGGAAATTATGCTTTAAAAATTATTTAAAATAACAATATATTAAGTCTTGTTTTCAGAGAAATTTGCCAGTAGGGTAAGAAAAAATAAACTTATATCCACACTGAAATTAAATAAAATACAAATATAATTGTTCATTGTTAGTTCATGTTAGTTCATAATGCATTACCTAATGTTAACATATACAACTTTTGATTGTAAAAATTATATATGTTGAAATTAACATTAACCCAGATTAATAAATGCTGTAGAAGTATGTTCATTGTTAGTTCATGTTAACTAATGTTGTTAACCAATGTTAACAAATGGAACCTTATTGTAAAGTGTTACATCTTGTTCAATGTATATTTCAACATACAGAGATACAATTAACAATAAACAATTGTATTTTTATTAACTAACATTAAAAAAAATTAATAAATGCTGTAAAAAAATATATTGTTTATTGTAAGTTCATGATTCCTAATGCATTAAATGATGTTAACGAATGGAACCTTGTTGTAAATTGTTACCAATCATTTTGTGCAGTGAATATAAAATCTGTGCCTTCATGCAAAACTAGTTGAGAACAACAGGATTATAATTTGGCCAACAAAAGGTATCTCAGAAGATAGCATAAAGTTGCTGGCTACATTTTGTGTCTGGAGCTTATGATGCCTTAAAATGTAGTCTAGGTAGTCACCTCACTAGGTTTTTCTCTCTCTTTCTTGTCCTGTCATTCAGGTGATAAGCATCAGTCAGCTCTTCCAGCAGATCTGTTTTCAACACCAACAGCAGCAAATCACCTTTTAGCAGCTGACAGTTTCTTATTGCCATTTCTGGTCCATCTTTGAGTTCTCTCAGAGGAGATCAGACCCGAGGCAGCACAGAGAGACAGATTCTGCTCTCCAGATGAAGACTTCAGTTCAGTGATTTAAGAAGATTATGGAGAATGATGACCTTTGACCTCTTGTTCATGTCTAAGAGTGTTGAGGTATCTCAGATTTAGTGAAGAAAGTACTTATGGGCAACATGGATTCTGGATTCATACTTTGATAAGACTCTAGAGCTTCTCAAATATCTTTCGAAGCTGTTGCTACAGGTCTTTGCCAGAGTTTTAAATGCAGAGCAAACAGCAGTATGGTAAACAGGCCATGCTATATGTCATGATCTATTTGATGTCTGTTAGACAGATATGACTTCTGACCATATTGTTCATTGTGGTTATGCCATGATGTTGGTTTCAAAAGATGATATTAACTTGTCAGAATCGCTTTTGTGTCATAGTTTGCTTAAAACTGTTTGATTGCAACCTATATAAACCCCAAATAAAAAGGCAATGAAAAGCTTTCATTTGATTACTTTTTATTTTTTTGCATTTTGCATTTAGCATTTTGTATTATTATTATTAATAATATTAATATTATTGTGTGTGTGTGTGTGTGTGTGTGTGTGTGTGTATATATATATATATATATATATATATATATATATATATTTTTTTTTTTTTTTTTTTTTTTCTATGCAAAGCTCCTTGAGAAGTTACTTTTAAAGGTGCTATGCAACATGAAATGCCATTCACAACCCATTTTACTTGATCTCTAGGTCTTGATTTTACTTCTCACTTACTTCCAAACACAAGTAGTATTTTTAATACTTATGCAACAAAATGGAGATGCACGTTATTGCAAATGATGTGTAATTTGTAGAAAATGCACAAGTCTGTTGCTTGATAAACAAGTAGAATTGTTGACATGATTTATTGCTTTTTTCATCAAAAGTACACACAATGCAAACAAACTTATTTACACAGTCAATAATCACAATTCCATCTTATTATGATCAATACCATTTAGCTTCCACCATGATTCTTTAATTGACACGCTCTAAACTCAAAAAGTCTGGGCTTAAAAAAAGTGGTTTCCCACCGCTAAATATGACATTGTGGTGGCATTCATGTGCGCTTAAAATTCATTACGACAAATATGACATGACTTGAAAGCATTGCATCTCTAATAGAGATTTAGATGTCTAGGTGGAAAGCTACAGATATGCCTACTTGTATGAAATGAGAATATGCACATAATTAAGAAATCATGTTAATTTCCACTGGCTTTACTGCATAATAATGAGTTGTTGTTGTTATTTTGCTTTCCTGCAGCGACTAGCATGAAGATCACATGTGTGTGCTTGTGTCGACTTCTCATTAATGTCGATTCACGTCTGTTCTGCCACACGGCTATGTTTCAAAGCGAAGAGGGGGAGGATACATTACACACACCAATTCTGTCATCCACACAAACACAAACTATCTCTCTCTCTCTCTCTCTTTCTTTTATCCTCGTCTGTGTTTTGGTGTCTTCGTCTAGTCTATAGGAAGATGCCAACCAAAGCCTCTGCTTTGTGCTTCATATCACAGGAAGAATGAGCTCTCTGAAGTGTCTGCTCACTAAAAGACAAATGTTCTCACATTGTGTTTCTCGTGGGCACCTGCCATGCAGAAAGACACGTTCCTGCCACGCAAACCAACTTCAGGAAACAACTAAAGGTGGTTATATTCAACTCCTCCCTTTTTAAATAGAACTCTCAGGGTGTTGCTTCTTTGTGATGCTGATTACCTGCTCTGCCTGTGGTTCCCTATCTGTCACTCACTCAACGTTGTGTCGATATAGTGACACTAGGGGTCGCACCTGGCAGCCCCAAACACCTCTGATATTTGAGAAAAGACCAATGAGAATTGGCGAGTGGAATTTGCATGCCACTCCCCCGGACATATGGGTATAAAAGGAGCCGGCTTGCAACCACTCATTCAGATTTGTTCTTCGGATCCGAGCGGTGTCGATGAAATTCACTGCCGTTCCATTCACTTCTGGCGAAACAAAGTGTTGTACGCTGTTGGATATACGGCACATTGCAGCGGGTTCTCCCCCTCTTGCACGGATAAGTGCAGAGAACGCCACTGGGTGCTTCGGCAGCTACACTAAAAGAGTATACTGAAAGAGTATTTCCTCTAAAAGAGTAAGCACTGACGGAAAGCATCTATCTAAAGATGCCTTTACATTTGTGTGTAGTTCCTGGATGCGGTCGCTATCTCTCTGCCTCTGACGGCCACGATAGCTGCCTCACGTGTTTGGGCCGTAGCCACGCTAAGACAGCATTCATGGATGGTTCATGCTCTCACTGCGAGAGCAGGATCATGGAAATATTGCGGTCGCGGCTTTCCTTCTTCAGAGGGAAAGCCACTCTAGCCACTCCCCGCCCCGGTCCTTCTGCCTATGGGCACAATGCTGTCAGCGCTGGGGGCGATTTGGGGACCACAATGGGAGCGGTTCCGCCGGGCGAACCCCCACGGACCTCCCATTCCCCAGTACGCTCGTTTGCCCCGGTCGAGTTCTGGGATGAGACAGGCGGCTCGCCCCAGGGTGAGTTTAATGTCTCATTTGGGGCTCGGGAGCAGGATGAGCTCTCGATCGCAGCATCGGAGGCTGGTACAGTCGGACGCGGAGGACTCGGCTGGGTGTGGTCACCCAGTCTGAGGCCGACGCGGAGCTGGCTGCCATGCTTGCTCGGGCTCCTGTGAGCGTCGAGCTCGAGTGGAACCCTCCAACCTTCCCTGAGCCCTCACGGCTTGATGACTGGTTCCTGGGCTCAGAGCGCCGCTCACAGCCACGCCCCTGCCCCAGTTCCATTCTTCCCTGAGGTGCATGAGGAACTCACAAAGTTGTGGCAGGCACCTTTTACTGCTCAGATGTGGCCTCTGAGTTCCTCCACTCTCACTAACCTCGATGGTGGGGCAGCCAGAGGGTACATGGAGATTCCTCAGGTTCTTGTTCCCGCCGCTCGCGGCAGCCTGAGCAAGCATGTCTGCCAGCTCCGCATCGACCTCAGACTGGGCGACCACACCCAGCCGAGTCCTCCGCATCCAACTGTATCAGCCTCCGATGCTGCGATCGAGAGCTCATCCTGCATCCAAGCCCCAAATGAGACATTTAACATGCACCCTGGGGTGAGCCGCCTGTCTCATGCACTTGTACCTGCAAAACACCGCCACCTGGCGGAATCGCCCAAAGCTCCCATCCAAGGCCTGTAAGTCTAAGTCATCCCTGACGGCCAAGGCTTACAGTGCCGCTGGACAGGCCACCTCTGCCCTGCATGCCATGGCCCTCCTGCAAGTTCACCAGGCCAAGGCACTGAAAGAGCTGCACGAGGGTAGCCCTGACCGGGAGTGATGCAGGAGCTGCGCTCTGCGACCGACCTCGCCCTACGGGTGACGAAGGTCATGGCGCGGGCTCTCAGGCAGGTGATGTCCACCATAGTGGTCCAGGAGTGCCACCTGTGGCTTAACCTGGTTGAGATGAGGGATGCTGACAAGGTTCGCTTTCTTGATGCCCCCATCTTCCAGGCTGGCCTGTTCGGTGACACCGTCAAGGACTTTGCCCAGCAGTTCTCGACGGTCAAGAAGCAGATGGAGGCTATCCAGCATATCTTGCCCCAGCATGGTTCAAGATCCCACAGCCCATCTGCTTATCGCCGAGGGTGTCTTCCTACAGCAGCAACACCGACTACGCCCAACCGCTCGGCCCTGGCGTAGAGCCCCCCGCAGGAAGCTGATGCCCCCGTCCCACGGTCTGGTGCCAAGAACCCCAGGAAGGCTTCGAAGTGCCCCTGAGATGGGCGACCCAGGGGCGAAGAGACCCGTTGTAAGTCTGGAGGTGGTGCACAGACCACTCCACCTCATTGTCATGACCGCCGTACATCGAACATTCGCAGCTGGGGTGCTACGGACGTGCTTTCCCTGCCTTCGCGCACCCAGCTGCGGCACACACACACCCACGCTCAGGCGGTTGTGACGAGCCACGAGGACGCTCAGCCTCCTCCTCCATCGCTGACCGGTCCTATGGTGGGTATGCAGAGCAAGGTAAGTGCTCTAGCGTTCCTCTCAGCACAGCCATAGGCTCGAGACACGAGACTCCTCGGCTTGGCAGTTCCTGCTTCGCCCTGTCGTGAGGCCCCATCCGCAGGTACGTCAAATGCGATTGTACGTCAAACATGATTGTTCCCTTGGTGCCCTTTGCTCGGAGTTTGGAGGTGTGGCTAGCGCTCTCCAACCTGTTGCGCTGGCTGGCCAGGACAATCCAACTTGGCTACGCGATTCAGTTCACCAGGCGCCGCCCAGGTTCAATGGCGTCCGTTTCACCTCAGTAAGAGGCGAGGATGCCGCTTTCCTGCATGCGGATATTGCAGTCCTTCTACAGAAGTACGCGATAGAGCCTGTCCCTCCAGCCAAGAAGCAAAATGGGTTCTACAGCCCCTACTTCAGCCCTGCACAGACTCCCGTTCAAGATGCTGACACAGAAGCACATTCTGTCATGCGTCCGACATCAAGATTGGTTCGTGGTGGTAGACCTGAAGTTTTGCCTCGACACAGACCGTTTCTTCGGTTTGCTTTCGAGGGCCAGGCATATCAGTACAAGGTCCTCCCCTTCAGTCTGTCCCTGTCGCCTCGCGTCTTTACGAAAGTCGGGAGGAAGCAGACCCAGCCTTGTCGTTGCTGTGTCCGGTATGCGCTTTGCGTATCTACTTGGACCGCACGGAGAGCTTTAGACGCTCCGAGCAGCTCTTTGTCTGTTTTGGGGGACAGCGGAGGGGAAGGCTGTCTCCAAACAGAGGATTGCCCACTGGATCATGGATGTCATCGCTTTGGCATACCAGGCCCAGGGCACGCCGTCCCCCCTGAGAGTACAAGTGGAGTGTGGCATTCTCCTGGGCCTTGTCGAACGGTGCCTCTATGGCAGACATCTGTAGAGCAGCAGGCTGGGTGACACCCAATACCTTTGCGAGATTTTATAATCTCCGGGTTGAGCCAGTTTCATCCCGTGTGTTGGCAGGTACGAACAGGTAAGTATGCAGGCAGCTGGCCGGGTGTACCACTTGCACACAGCACCTTTCCCCTCTCCGAGAGGGAAAACGTGCGCTTTTTACCCCCACAGGTCCGGTGAACCCTGGATGTCTTTCCTCCTCAGCCCTGCAGCAGGTGAATTCGGTGGAGAAATTCGATGCCAGGCCCAGTACTTTCGTTAGTATGCCCTATACTGGGATAGGTGCTCCACATGTGTTGGTTGCCTGTGGGTAACCCCATGTGACGTATTTCCCATGGTACGGTTTCCCTGATGGCAAACCTGTGTCTTCCCTTGGTCAGAGCCTGCTCTGCCACCAGTCGCCGCATTTGTAGAGTTCCTCCCCTCCGGGAAGGACCTACCACTGCGGCTTCTTTCCAGATGTGGTACTTCCAGTTGGTAAGTCCATGTGACGTATTTTCCACATGTTAACCTCCCCTTCAGGCAGGATGTGGTCTCCGCAGTGTCTTTTCCTCATGGGGAAAAGAACACCTTCCCTGACACAAATACATCTGGCCCCAGCTGAATGATTTTTCATTTTTGTGGGAGAAAAAGAAGAGAAAAGGCCGAAGCGGCTGGCGTGGCCTGTTCCCATTGTAAGTACGTCCCCCCCACCCCAGGGTACGAGGGACCATGCGACGTTCGAGGGGCATTAGGAAGGTTACTGGGAATGACATTGTGTACTTGCTACTAGGCATGCATTGGCCTGCCTGCATCTGCACCGCCGATCCACTTAACACAGTTCAGCTGGTTGTGGCGTTTTGTATAGGGACCCCTAGTGTCACTACATCGACACAACATCGAGTGAGTGACAGATAGAGAATGTCTTGGTTACTGTTGTAACCTCCGTTCCCTGATGAAGGGAACGAGACGTTGTGTCCCCCCTGCCACAATGCTGTACTACCCGCTGAAATTGCCGGGACCCTGTCTCGGCTCCTCAGCACAAAACCTGAATGAGTGGTTGCGAGCCAGCTCCTTTTATACCAGTATGTCCGGGGGAGTGGCATGCAAATTCCACTCGCCAATTCTCATTGGCCTTTTCTCAAAGATCTGAGGTGTTTGGGGCTCCAAAGGGCGACCCCTAGTGTCACTACATCGACACAATGTCACGTCCCCTCCATCAGGGAATGGAGGTTATGACAGTAACCGAGACATTTTCATAGAGTAGTTAATTCTTTTATCTCAAAAGATCAAGGAAAATGTGATTCCTTGTGATATGACCTGTTTATTGCTCTTTGATAGCCAGTCTGTAGCTGATTAATTGGCCGTTCCAATGATGACAGAACCCTACTAGTCAGACAGTGGTCAGCGGGCGACAGGCCGGTCAGGATCCTGTCAAGGTGTCTGTACACTCAAGACAGAAGCCTACATACAAGTAGTCCATACACTCACCAGCCTGCTGTAATTACACAAGATGTGAAATTATGTTTCTTTTGAAATTTCTTCTTCACAAGACCTTTGTGTATGCAGTAGTATTAATATACTGATAACTGTATAAAAATTCTGTTAAAAGGTTGACAAAACCATTATTATTTTTATGTCATTTGAATGTAATGGATAAATATACAAATGTACTTTGATTGCAATTTTACTGCCAAAAACCGCTTTACAATAAGGTTCCATTCGTTAAATTAGTTTATGCATTATGAATCATAGGTGCATTAAATAATGTTACCATATACAACTTTTGATTTTAAAAATGCATTATTATATGCTGGAATTAACATTAACTAAGATTAATAAATGCTGTACAAGTATTATTCATTGTTAGTTCATGTTAACTAACATTGTTAACTAATGTTAACAAATGAAACCTTATTGTAAAGTGTTGCCAGTGAAACTATGAAATGAAAAATAATTATCATCCTTTGGTCAATCGTCTGTTTTGTGTGAGACACTTAGTAGCGTGGTAATGAGATATCCTTGAACACAACAGTATGTTATATTTTCTCTCAGGGTTATATCAGATTTCAAATTTACCCTCCACTATAAACATCACGCAATTCATGTATATTGCAATCGGTCGCTTTGCATGTCAGTCAAATGTACTGTATCTTCCTGTCTAAGTAGGCGGTTCTTGGCCAGAATTAGCTACAAAGTGGACCAGACTATATGCTGATAGCCTAAGGCCTGCCAATGCAAGACTAGTGTATGCTTTAGGTCACTGTGTAAGCCCCTTTACCCCTCTATCTTCCCTGTATGTCAGTCTGAAGGCATCCCACAAAATCTGTCATGTAGAATCATGCTTAATGTAGCCACAATCTTCACTTCCCCTGTTCTCAACATGCTAGAATCACTGTCTGCTGTCTGACTTTAACGATCAATTACGATAGAGCTGTCAAAAGCACACGCACCTGTCTGTGTTAATGAGGTAATCACGATTTCGCATCCAGACAGTATTAATGGACGTGGCCAGGAGGAGGAGAGGTAGAAAAAGTTATCAGTGAGCAGGACAGTGATGACTCATAAAGGTAGGTGGAATCACCAAGATATTATATCAAGGTATGAGTTATTTTACATCACGGAAACTGTATATTTACAATGTAGTTATTATTGCTGGAAATTCAACAAAACTGGCTTACATATTAAATAACCAAGTTGTAATGACTATTTTGGATTTTCATGGAGTGAGAATACCAATAGAGTATAATGAGGTACATTATTGCAATACTTTCATATTTCATCATCATATTTTTTTTTTCACAATACCCTATAAAAATGTATGACATTTTATTTAAAGATTTCAAATACCCCTTTTTTTGCATGAAATAAAAAATACGTTATCAAATTAATTATAAAAAATAATTCCATTTAATTATAATTCTTTATTTTATAATTTAATTATAAGTATGCATATATTTTAAGTGTGTGTGTGTGTGTGTGTGTGTGTGTGTGTATAATACTTACTGTATACATAAGTATAATAAGTGAACAATTTTGAGAGATGCTGACCAGTTCCAAACATAATACTTGTCAGAGTACAACGCTGCTTCCTGCTTTGGTTGACAACACTAACTAATCATCAGGTACACACAGGGCTTTGTTATCTCCATCATTTTGAGTCTCTTTTAATTCTTTACTCTCAAAACAACTGCATTTGTATTCACATTAGGAACAAAACTGCTTTTGCGTGCTTCCAGATCTGCAGCTCGTGCCAGAGCTCCACCATCTATCGCCAGCTAACGAAGCCAGTTCAGCCAGTTCAATACAAACGGCCTCTATTTGTGCCAGCTGAAAACATGGAAAAGAAAGGAGGAAGGAGAAACCTGAGACACACATTTTGGTAACACTTTATTCTTGAAAACAGCACGATTTGTTTATGGTAATTTAATAAAACCCGTACTCTCGGCTGTGGGACATCACAGTGCAGTTCAATTATATTAAGAGGAAGTTAAGTTAGGCTTCATAAACACAGACAGATGGAGGGAGTACTGAACATCAATGTGGCAGGGATCAAATTCTCTTCTGTAGCCTCACAACAGAACAAACTGTTCCTTTGTATTTCCAATTGGGGATGGACACACGAGAAGCCCGTAACGCCTCTTCCATATGAATGAATTTGTTATGCTTAAGACATACACTTCGCAAGCACCCAGAGGAAAATGTTATTGCTCAAAGGTTGCTTTTTTATTGCTCAAGAGACTCAGTGGAGTTCATAGTTTTTCATATTTCTTTATAGTATCAACTTTTTCTTCTAAAATTCTTTGGACAGACAATGAGTTCATTGTTGACATACACAGTGGCAAAACTTGGTTCTTACAGGCCCCAGTGCAAAAAACCTTTTGGGCCCCCTCCTTGGGAGGCCTCGGTACATTTTCATTGCCCGTCAGACCCGCAGTCGTTTTTATGGTTCTTTTTGGTCGACCTTGCAGGCCCCTCTCACCCTGTGTCACCCTGCCATCCCTGTAGTTATGCCCCTGGACATACAGTAAGAGTAAAGAGCTATGAATCTAATGTGGATAGCATAGCTCAGATCTTTTGCTATTGGAATAAAATAATGAGAAATGTTTGAGTTCAGATTGACATCTCTGACTTTTGATTGCAGACTTCGGTATCTTCTCATGTGAAACTCTACAGGAGACACGAGTGTGAATTCCGGGGGCTTTTTCTCAGGAAAAACATCAGAGATCACTGGCCAGATTCACAGAACATTCTTAATAACAAGAAAATTATTCTGAACTACAATTTTCTTCTTAATTTCTAACTTAAAGGAATATTCCGGGTTCAGTACAAGTTAAGCTCAATCGGCAGCATTTGTGGCATAAGGTTGACTCTTTTCTTCAAAAAAAAAAAGAAAAAAAAAGGCAAAAATCGAGGTTACAGTGAGGCACTTACAATGGAAGTGAATGGGGGCAATTTGTGAGGGTGGAAATGTGAAGCTTATAATTTTTAAACTCATGTATTATTTGTGCTGTAAAGTTGTTTAAATCCTCATTTTTACAGTCATTTTAGGGTTTGTTGACATTACATTGTCATGGCAATGAAGTTGTAAAATTGGCTATAACTTAAAACAGAAAAGGTTAGTACATGATTTTATGACACTAAAGTTATGTTAACACACATATGGTTTAAAGGGGACCATTTTATGCAAAATCCACTTTTTCAAATTTTTTTTTAACAATTATGTATCCCCAGTGTGTGTAGACAGCCACAAAATATGATCCATCCCCTTGTTTCTTTCCTTTACCCATCAATAAAACAGTGTCTCCGAATGAGCAGCCCCTTATGACATCAAAACGGGAAAGGTACTGCCCACGGCTGGCGAAGAGATCCACCCAGGTAGCTTAGATCTGCCCTCATTAAAACCTGAGCGAGCAGCGCACAGTCCGCCATATTTATCTCCTCGCTAGAGCCGCTTGTGCTAACTCGGATTGCTTCATCAACAATGGTCAACACAAGGCTGGATTTGCTTCAAAGCTAAGGATCAAAGATGGATCAATACAAACTCTCTGTGACCCAACTTCAGATTTGCAAGTCGTAAGTTTCGCACTTTATACTTTTTTTTTAATGTTTGCAATTTGGCTTTCTGAATTTGCTTGTTTGCACGTTGCGAGAAACGCTTATTGTGAAAACATTGTGCTTTGTGTAATGTAATAACTAGTCCCTAAATACCTTATTCAATAACAATGAAGCTGTAGCAAAAATTCTAATTCTTGAAAAAATAAATCGTTGTCAATAACATCTTATAGTTAGGATGACCTCACAGTTGTCTTAAATCCTTAAAGGTAAGATTATAAATGAATTTAGTCGGTTGTTTCAAATGTGACACATCCTATCACGTCGATATGGAAGTCGCAATGGGCTGTTTGACGTTTTTCATTGTTTCAACGTTTTTAACTGTTTTGTGTTTTATGTTATTTTAATTTTCTGCTTTCAAACCATGTACAAGTCATCACCAAATTCAAACAATGAATGTTGTTTTGAAGCTTCTTAATGTTGTGACCAATTCAAACCACCTCTTCCTTTCCGACGTTATATAATTATCAAGCTTCGCAATGTGAACATTTTCTTTGCAGTAAATTCCTCAACAAGAACCTACAGCTCTTGTCTACTGAAGGTTTAGTTTCTTGTCTTTTTCTCCATGTCAAATTAAAAGTTGTCATTGTTACCAGCAAGACCAGCAAGTAAATTCGCATATGACGGCTAGTGTCGTTACACTAACACATCTCACGCACTTTACATTTTAAAAAAATTATCGCGAGGTGCTTGCTTCGTAAAAGGTTAATAGATGCATTTAGCATTACAAGTTACCAGTGTTGAAGTATTGAATTTGCTGTAGACTATTAGACAAGGCAACTTCATTAGCAGGCTGATCAGACAATGTCAAAGCCTGTCAAAAATATTGTAAGAATTTCTCAAGAATTGCACTTAGGAACATTCTTCTTATAATTTATCCTAAGAACTTTCTTAATTGTTTTCTTAAGAACATTTTCGTGAATCCGGCCCCAGGAGACTTCAGCAAAAGCCTCAATTTGTCAATTTAATCTCTAGTCTAGGAGACAAGTAAAACTCTCATTTGTGATTTTTCTAACCTATCACTTAACACAGCAATGTTTTTTAATACCAATCTTATCCTGTTTATTGATGTGAGAGATGTTTCAGTGGAATTCACTGGAATAAAAACCATTAGTAGGAGTTTAAATACCTTATGATCAATACTGATTGTGTGGTTTTCCTGGGTCAACAACCTTTTAAAATTAAACTTTCCATTCCAACACTATTTGCTTAAAGGGTTTGCTTTTTAGACAATTAGCGACCAATGAACTAAAACCAGTTCACATTCTTTCCTCTGTGGAACACGAAATAAGTTCACGAAAAACATTATTCACCTGGCTGTTCACGGTTTCTGTACAATGAAATCAGACACTAAAGTAAATGTATCATTAAATTATCAGAAAAGTAGTTCATATACATAGTGCACTATATTCCAAATTTTCTGAAGTCATATGATTGCATTGTGTGGGTAACAGGCCAAACTTTTAGTTGTAATTCACTGAAACGCTTCCCCTCCACCATTGCATTTTCTATGACCAATTCTTGTTGCACCTTTCATTTGACTTCAGAAGACTTGGAATATAGCACAGTCATAAAGACCACTTTTATGGAGCAGCGTGCACATTCTGCTAAAAATCTTTTCTTTCCATGAATAAAAGGAAGTCAAGTTGGTTTGGAATGGCATGAGGGTGAGGCAGAATTATGGCAGAACATTTTTGGGTGAACTATCCCTTTAAACTCTCTGAGGATCTCATTTCTATTTCTCTAGCAGCGGTATCAAAACTGTTTAGTCATTGCTCCAGACTGAGTAAGCTTTGTACACACCCCTGTGGCCTGAGGAATCAAAAAATCCAAATCTCTTTCTTTGACGATTCCTCACACCATCACAAAGCAACTGATGGGCTATTAGGAGATGTCAAGCAGTCGTCACTGGATATTTCTTGCATTGTCAGGATTTACTTGTGGAGCGTTTTAAATAAAAAGCTTCTTTTGTCCAATTTTCAGTGTTTTATGTATAGATCAGAAGTAAACAGAGCATCTCGGTGGATTACAAGGTTGTAGTCGAAGAAAGTCAGTAAAGCATGATGATTAGAAAGAGAGCAGAAAAACTGAGTGGTAGAAGCAGAAAAGGGCTTAATGAAACACTGAGACTATTCTGTTCTGTATTTATGTGAAACTTGAGATCTGTGGGAACAGTTATTTAGCTTGACTTCAGATCTCTCCTACATATTTGCAAGAAACTTCCTAAAAATATCTGTCACACCTGATCTTTGAGAGCCTGTTTATCCAAATTAATTCTGATTTGGGATTTTGCACTGTAAAAAACAATCATTTTCTTAATCAGTTTTTCTTTCTTTTCTAAACGTCTAAACATAATTAAAACAAGATAAATTTACTTGAGAATCAAAACTGTAAAATAATAAGACTTGTTTTCAGAGAATAGGAGAGACTGGAGCTAGTTGTCACACTTTTTACTCCAGTGAATATTTCTGAGGGTAGATTTATTTGAGTCAATTTCTCTATAATAAAAATGTTTGAAGTCTTTGCTACCGTTCTTGTCCAGGAAAACTGACTGTTCATTAAACACACACTGACCTTCTATGACAACATGCCCCAATAGCAGGGCATATAGTCATACAATATGGGGCAAATTCTCACAGTGGAGCATGCAATTAAAGCAGTGGCGTAGGTTTTGTGTGAACATTGGGGGGTGACGGGGGAACATGTAATTAAAAAATAACATTGTCCTCAAAGAAAAGAAAACATTTAACATTTTTGGTACAAATCTGCCTTCATAATTTAGTTAACCCTTGCCTTAACATATGCTAGTGTGGTTTGCTTTTACTGAAAAGCAATAACAAAAATATATTGGTGGTAAAAAATTACTTAAAAGGGAATAATAAATAATAAAAAAAAGAGGGTTTTGCACTAGTTGTTTGAATCTAACATGCAAAACCACTGCTAGAAAGAAACCCACATTTGTTCAGTTGGACATATTGACTACAAATCTTTTTGTTTCTGAGATAAAACCCTTGTGACAACTTCCCTGTGTAACAATTACCCCCAGTCTCCCATATATATTGAATAGGATGACCAGTGTTGGGGAGTAACTAGTTACATGTCATGGCATTACGTAATTTAATTACAAAATAAATGTAACTGTAATCTGTTACAGTTACTGAGAAAAAAATGTGTAATTAAATTACAGTTACTTATGAAAATGTTAACTATTACAAAGGGGGTTACATCTGAATATTTTCTGTAAAAAGCTAGGATATGCTGAATAATATTAATTTGTTGCTTTCCCTGTTTTTGATGTGCACTATGCTAGTAAAGCGATGCTATTCTGATGCTTTTGATTGGTTCTCTTGTTTGAATTTGCAGCGCACCGCGTCTGCCAATTACATCAATCCACATTGTCACTGAAAGCTTTAGGCTACAGCCTGTCTGAGAGTTGCCACCATGGCGAATGTGTTCCAGTGCTGAAATGATTTTTAAATTTCCATCCAGAAATCAGAAAAGGGCGCAAATATAACAGTTCAGTGCAAAATATGTTTGCCAACTATTAAAATGCTATCGACATCGAAGGTTTCAATGTTGAACCTGAGGAAGCATCTGCAGGTATGTAACTTAGCCTACAGTTAACTGTAAGCAGTCATTAAATAAAGTAGGAAAGGCATTGCCTACTCCTGCCTGCCACACCATGCTACTAATGTGTATTCTAGATGTATTTTAGCTCTGTATTGCTTGGTGCATGTCCAGTAGTTTAGTTAACGATGTTAATCTCCATTCATAACAAATTAGCTAGTCTGCTAGCTAGCTAAAGATGTCTTTACCAGCCACACTTCTATTTATGAACCCTTTGACAGAAAATATATAGCTAACGTTTTTCCTCCTTGAATAAGGTTGGTAACCATGTCAGATCTAATATTACAGTTATTTCAGCATTGTAGCATAACCTACATTAATGACTCATGAGGTCACTGAGTTGTGAAATTCAGGATCCCCTGGCCAAAGCAACTTTACCACTAACCCATTTAACTTTTGATTTTAAATCTGTTTTTAACCTCAGAATGATCTCAAAAGTAAAAAGAGGTGCTAAAGTCTGATTTTGTGGTGGTTTAATTTAAAATTAAATTATTATAATCTTAAATCAAGTGAAGGATTTTGAAAGTCTGACAGTAATCAGTGTTGAGTACTACAGTAAGGTTAACCCTGCCTGGTTTAAATGTTTGAAAATGATTAACAGTTGAAAATATCCGTTAGAAATTTTGAAAAGTAATCAAAAAGTAATCAAATGTCATCAGTTACATTACTTTAATAAAGTAATTGAAATAGTTACACTACTTATTACATTTTAAATAGGATAATTTTTAATCTGTAACCTATTACATTTCCAAAGTAACCTTCCCAACACTGAGGGTGACCATACGTCCTGTTTTTCCCGGACATGTTGTCTTTTTCGGACCTTAAAGCATCCGGCCAGGATTTCTAAATTTGCGAAAATGTCCGGGATTTGGCTTTAGTTGCATTATGATGTGCATCTGGTCTAATACTTCATTGTGTGTGCACGCATATTTGCATTGCTTTGACCCCTCTTTGCAAGTCCCCCCTTCTCGCACACCAATTGGTCGATTATAAGAAGCTTGCAGCAACTATTGACCAAATTCCTGCCTGTCAATCTCTCCACGAACACGCGAAGCGCTGTTGTGTTTGGCATCAAACAGTTGCTTGACAGTAGCAACAAATGACAGCTGAGTGGAAACAATGCCCAAACGAAAGTGCAAATTTACAGATTTGCACCAAAAATTCCCATGCTTTCGTCCAGGTCGAGATCCGTAGGAAGCAGATTGTATGATATGTAAAGCCGGCAATTATGTGTCAGTTGCTAATAAAGGTGCAAGTGATTTAGAAGCACACATTAGCTCTGTGAAGCATAAAGGGTCAGCAAAAGGTGAAAGTTCATCAGGTAAATTAACGGACTACTTTTTGCGACCAGGTAAAATTATCACATTGCTTCATTTTCCATGGCCATTCAAAATAATAGTAATAGCAAATGAAGGTACACTCATGGCATCAAATATTTTATTTTAGTACATGGACATTCAAAAGAATGTTGGAAATGTTTTTATTTATTTATTTATATACATTTATGTTATGCTAATAGAGTGTCTTTTTCACTGTATTAAAGTTTGCATTCATCGTAACACTGTTCTAATAGCCTACCCCCCACCCCTCAAAAAAAAAAAAAAAAAAAAACAGGATTTTTGGTCACCCTAATATTGAATTAATTTATTTTTCCTAAGCTGTTTGGCAAATATGTTTTCCTGTTTTAAATGTAAAATTCCTAACAAATCCCAACTCTAGTAGAGTTAATTTTAGATCTGCTCCTCACACAAAGCTACTGAATGGCTTCACTAGACATGAAATCAAGCAATTTGGTAACACTTTATAATAACTTTCATTAATAAATAATTTACAAGCATTATAATGCTTAACAGATCATTAGTTAGTGTGTATTCAGATAGTTAAAAATATGAAATAATGTGCTGTCATGGTCCTGTCAGTCTGGGATTTGGTCTGACAGGACTGTGGCATTACCATCCCATGTCAGGCTTGTGTTTCGTTGTCTGTCTTTGTGTGAGTGCTCGGTTTCGGTTGTATTCCCTGCCGTTTCGGTTGTATTCCCTGCCGTGCGCTCTTCGGTCTGTCTTGTTTCATGTCTGGAGTATTGTGTCTGGGTCCTGACTTCCTGTCTGGTTCGGTTTCGGTATGTTTTGGGATCCAGACACTCATGCTCCATGTCAGTCTGTTATTGATGCGGGTGCATCATGCTTATGTCACCTTAGCAGTATGCATTCACGTCAGTTGTTTATGTCCGTCTCTCGCAAACACGGGTGAGCCTCGCGGCACGATCATGTTGCACTGCGCGCCCGGATCACAAGCTGTCTTCACGTTGTGCTGAGGTTAGGTCACTTCAGTCTGAGATTTCGGGTTTGTGTGTGGCCGAAGTCTCGCACAGGTGTCCTGTGTTGTTTTTGTCACCTGATGTGTGCATCACGTGACATTTGCCTTGTGATGTACGCTCAGGTTTCGTTTAGTGTGAGAATGCGTGGCATCACTTTGTTTGGCGTTGCTACGCATTCTCATCTTGTTTGTCGGATGGCATGGGCGTATATTGCCTTATTGTCTTGGCGATGTGCGCTCATGCCATTCGGGTGTTTTGCCTTATGAGAGCACATGGCTTTGTTTTGTTTTTGTATAGCTGCGTGTCTCTCTGTCTTATGTTATACCCCGTCTTCTTGTTTGCTTATTAGTTCATTTGCCTCACCTGTCCCCTGCTAACCCGTTAGATTTCTCTCCCTATATTAGTCTCCTCGTGTTTGTTTGTTTCTGTTCATCTGGTCGGTCCTGTTCCCCGCTGCATTCTGCCCCAGCCCTGGATTACCTGTTTCCCCTATGGGGTAATTTGTTTGTTTTGTTTTTTGCCCTCTTTGTGGGAGTTTGTGTTGGATTTAGCCTTTGTTTTTGTTTAAATAAATCCCCTTATTTTTAACTCTGCTTTTGGGTCCTGCCTCTGCATTCTGTGACATGTGCTTGTTAATGTTTACTAATTAATTTAACTAACAATAACTACTGATCTGTTAAGCATTTTGTAATGCAAATTCAAATACTTTTAACAAATATCTTTAAACATTTTCATAAGAGACTTAGAAAAGAGCTCATGCACTTTTTTGACATTTACAAATGTTTTATCAAATTATTAGTATATTTCCTCACTTGAAACACTATTCCTGTTTTCAAACTATTCATTAATGTCCAGCTAATTAGTAACCAAGGTCTGTAAGAGCTTTTTGTTTGCTGATGTATGTAAGCTTGCTTTTACTATTTACACATCTTTACAAACCATCTATAATTTTTTGTTCATTAATTATTTGATCATTAACTAATGATCTATAAAAAATTATGTAATGTTAATGTTAACAAATGAATTTAACTAACAAGCGCATTATCTCATATTTCAAACTATCTGAATATACTGTACATTAACTAATGATCTGTTAAGCCTTATACTATGTTTGTTAATGATTTATTATTATAAAGTGCTTCCTACAAGTCATATAGAATTACTTGATATGACTTGTTGACTATGATAATTCTAAGGTGCTTTTTTTTTTTTTTTTTGCTTCTCATTTGCTTTCATTATATAGGAAATAACAACTTTCTGCTAAACTTGTGTTCCACAGATGGAAAAAATAAATAATAGTACTAGTCTGGCATGAGGGTGAGTACATGATGACAGAATTTTCGGGTGAACTACAGTTTCTTTATGTCCTATCATTTCCTCACATTCCACCAGAGATGTTGCAACTACATTCGTAATCCTGTGTCTCCCAGATCAGTTGTTTTTAGACGCCTTGCGTTATTCTTTACCCCAGATGTTCTGAGGACTATGGCAGTGCCTGCATAAAACCAGTCTCATTGAGCAATGAAGTGGAGTGGATCCTGATTGGCTGCAATTGATCTCGACACCTGGGCAGCACACAAGAGCCGGCACTCCTCATTAGCGGCGTACGATCCATGCCTCAAGAGCAGGTCTCTCGCTAACAGAGCTGTTAGAGGACGCATTTGACCTCACGAGGCCGAGGAGGCTGTGTTTCATCAGAATGGCTGTACACTGAGATGAGAGCTTTAGAAATGAAGTTCAGTAAAAGCAATTCACAGAAATGATTTGATTGTCCTTACACAATTACTTGAGTTAGGTCTCATTCACAAACTTTGCATACACACATAATTAATAATTATTACATTTATTATATACATTATATGAATAATTATTTTGATTATTGGCAGCCCTTATATATATATATATATATATATATATATATATATATATATATATATATATATATACACACACACACACAAACACACACACAAAACAGTTAGTTCCGGTCCTCGAACCATGAGTACTGATAGTCTCACACCATCTGCACTTCGACACTTCACTGTTTGTATCACTCCGCTTGTGTTCGTACCATTCTAAACTAAAGTGTATGATCAGTGCATATGTGTTAAGAGCTGTATGAGTCTCTTTACATTTAATTTTGTGACATTACATATTTTAACCAGCAGGTGGTGGCAAAATACCATTTTTGTGTGTAATATGATCCAGGTGATGTGAAGTGAGTCAGCGTCAGTCAGTGTATTCATTCATCAGCACTATGTGATTGCTCGTATTACTACTACAATACTAAAGCTAGGACAACTTCAGTATTAAGGCTCATCACAGCTGAGAGACAAAAAAGACTGATTAATTACACAAACTCAAGTTGCTTACCTCTTACTGGAGTTTCCACATCAGAGAGGACATACTGTTCAGAATGGCGGAGGAGATTGCAGCTTTTTTAGTGAGTGACTCTTGTGCACCAGTTACCATGAAAGAGGGAGGAATACCCCTGCTTGGACGGCTATTTTTCCACTGAGAACATAGGATTAATTTGACCAAAATGAAATTATCTCCAGAAAGCTGACTAACACACTATAGCATCTCTGCTTGGGAGTGGCAACAGATGATCGCACATGCTCCTCCTCTCTCTCTCTCTCTCCACACACACACACACACCCTTGTTTCTCCAATAACTTGTTAGAAACAGTCCAAGCCGTAATACTAGTTCTAAAGTGACATTTTTTAATTACTAATGAAGGCTTGGACACATCATTTGGTTTGAACAAGCAACGGCTGGTTCTGATCCGTCGTGTAAGAAAATAGTTCCATGCACAAATTAGTTTTTATGACTACTCATTAAACTCAGCTTTTCGTACTCAGTTTTTCCAAATTGTTTTAAATTTACTTGTTCATTGAACTGTTGTATATAAGCAATATCACGCTCGCAAAGTGCTGATTTAGGGCCATATAGCACGATTGCGAGTGTACAACAGTAGAGAGAAGCAGCAGAGAGAAATTACTGGCAAAAATTGGGAGCATGGAGCATTTCCTGTGCGGCTAACAGAATTGTGGTTTAAGAGGCAATTTCTCAGCCTCAGCAGTGCTGATGAAGGGCCATATCGCACTCTTGCTCGTGTGATATTGCTTTAAAAAAAATTAGAAATAAAATACATATATATCAGTACTGTGCAAAAGTTTTAAGCAGCTAAAGATGTTTCACAAAAACATTTGTCTTAAATGGTTATTTATATCTTCAGCTTTAATGTATCAAGAGGAAAAATAAATTTTAGACTCCCAAACATTACTTTTGCAAATATAAAAGATAGGAATAGAAGAACAGGGCACTCTGCAAGAGATGGCATTGCCCCCACAGAGCCCCCCACTGAACATCGAGTCAGACTGGGATTACATGAAAAAAGAAAATGTCCCTTTTTCTGGACACTGTATTTTAAAGATAATTCTGTAAAAATCCAAATAACTTTACAGATCTTTATTGTAAAGGGTTTAAACAATGTTTTCCATGCTTGTTCAATGAACCATAAACAGTTAATGAACATGCACCTGTGGAACAGTCATTAAGACAATAACATCTTACAGACGGTAGGCAATTACGTTCACAGTTATAGAAACTTAGGACACTAAAGAGACCTTTCTACTCACTCTGAAAAACACCAAAAGAAAGATGCCCAGGGTCCCTGCTCATCTGCGTGAATGTGCTTTAGGCATGCTGCATGGAGGCATGAGGACTGCAGATGTGGCCAGGGCAACAAATTGCAATGTCCGTACTGTGAAACGCCTAAGACAGCGCTACAGGTAGACAGGAAGGACAGCCGATCGTCCTCGCAGTGGCAGACCACGTGTAACAACACCTGCACCGGATCAGTACATATGAATATCACACCTGCGGGATGCCACCAGCCATACTGCTCGTTCTGTGCATGATTTCCTGCAAGACAGGAATGTCAGTGTTTTGCCATGTCCAATGAAGAGCCCGAATCTCAATCCTATTGAGCACGTCTGGGACCTGTTGGATCGGAGGGTGAGGGCTTGGGCCATTTCCCCCAGAAATGTCCGGAAACTTGCAAGTGCCTTGGTGGAAGAATGGGGTAACATCTCACAGCAAGAAATGTAAGCGCAACATAGCTCTAGTGGGAAGACTTGCAGCTGTACATCATCACACCATTAGCTAGGAACCTCCTAGCCAATCACATGTAAGCCATTGCTTTATAAGTCTGCTCACAATCTATCACATTGCTGTTTCAGTGTGCTAACACGGCAACATCATTTTATAGCACTGTCTGACGTCGAGTCCATTTTGCTCTCCGACAAGCTAACATACAGCCATGGACACGGATTTATTCACTGCTCCTTACCTTATCCAGAATCAGCAGGTTTTTTTTTGCATTACATGTCCGCAAATTTCTGGATTCTCAGTGGGATCGCGCCCTCTCGGAATCATAATAGACATGTTCCGACCTCTCCAGGCCACAGGAGAACCCGTGAACAGAACATCTGTGGAAGCCTGCCTTCCCTTCCCAATGACAACGTCACTTCATCTCAGCTTCTGCCCGCATCAAACCCATGGGGAGTAAACTATCAGCAAACCCGGATCTTCATCCATACCTCTTTCACTTAGGAGATTTCCCTCAATCAAGCTACCGCATCCTCAATTAGAATGCACGACCCATCGCGGAAGGAGTGAGCTCCTCACCAAGTCTGTCAAAATCATCGGCTCAGGCAGCAGCTGATTTCCATCAGAAATAAGCTAAGTTCTCATCATATCGATCAAATGCATTCAGATTTAGTCATGGGTCTAGGCCTTCTGTTGCCTATGCTGTCTGTTCATCATAACACATCTGCATCAATATCAAAAAGCAATATTTCATGTCAACAGCGCATTCGCTCTCATAGTAACGGCAGGCAACCACGTGTCCATAGCGTGATCACATGAGGGTAACTCGGTCAGGTTCACTAGCATGTCATTCACCATGTTGCATTCATGAGTATTCCCCATCAGGGGATTAAGATCAATACTCAGGCATGTTATGATGTACAGTGCTTATTGTACAGGGTCTCTTCATTCCATTCAGTAAGATATCCCCATTTTGTTGGTCGCTCTTCGCTCTAAATCACGTAGAGGGCGCTTTCCAATACAAGGTATCATCCCTATGCCCTACTCACTAGGAAAGACAGAGCTCATGATGTGGGCACTCTGAGGGAGCATGACATCACAGTTAATATAGTCTTCACTAAAGTCTCGTGAAAGGGTGCTTAGTGAAATAATTAACTTATTTCATTGGGTTCAACATTTCGAGCGGCGTTCCCTACCCGAGCACCTTCAAGGTCGCATTAATGCTGCTTCGGAAAACAGTGTTTTCTTAATCTATACATACTTCCTCGTTCCCTCGGAAGCACCACTGTTGCGGCGCGCCTCTGACATCTAGCGGTAGGCTCCGCACTGCATTCCCTTATTCATCAGATAATTTCATTACCAGCGTAATGCATATCACCTATATGATCAGGTTATACAGGGGGTAATTCCTTTTTCATGGCATATTTAAGTTTTATTACTCATTCAGGCATCATTAAAGTACAGAAATTTGTATCATATGTCTTCATAAATCATTCACTTTCATCTTCGGTTGGACCATGTTTCAGTCTACGGGGATCTTCAAGCATTGGTGCTTTATCAATGTTCAAAATTTCAAAGCTCATGAGTTTAACAGTCATGTCAGCCTAACTACATTACTTAAATTAAAGTATCAACGCATTTCAGTATGATGCTGTTCACTTTTAATGCACGTGGTCGGGGATGTTACATTTAGTAGCAGGTAAGTAGGTTTGGCAATCATTGGATAAAACCTGTGCCGAATCAAGCTCACTAATTTCATCTTGCTCCATTAATTTCTGTTCCTGCTGGTAAGTCATAGCTCCCTCCAAATGCTTTTGTTATTTCTTCAACTATGTTGCCAAATGCCTAATTGATTTTAAAGTTATCAGTGTTTTCGTTTTGCTCCACTCAATGTACGTAGGTGTGTGTGTGTGTGTGTGTGTGTGTGTGAATGTGTATGTGTGTGTATATATACAGTGTGTATATATATATATATATATATTTTCAGGGCAGCTCTCGTCAGCAGCTGGCAGTAGGATTCCTTCCTCTGGATATCACAGGCCGGATAGGTGTTCTCGCAGCAGATACCGATATTCAGTCCACTGGAGCTGCATGTCATGGACCATGTATATATATAAAATGTAAATAAAAAAAAGGCAGATATCAAAGATGATTTCAAAATCATGCCCATTCACCCCGTCCGCCATTGGCCCCTCTAAATTTCCATGGCAGTCAAAATGTTACTTTGCTGTCTGACTCACTTTCGGGTGCAGAAGTAGCCCTCACATTGTAATTTTCTATCGAAAGGCCTATACTGGATCCTTCTCAATCACATTAAGCTCCCCTTCGTACTACACCTGCTCGACGATTTCCTGCTCATCGATCACCCCGCTGGCCCACCCCTATGGGCTTCCCTGCCTAAAGAAACTCGACAGTATCAGGTCTATTTGCACGTCATCCTCCAGTCAGTTTGGGTCTCATAATGCGATCTGCTGTCCCTATTAGGCCACCTCAATTTTGCAATACGCATCATTCCTCAAGGCCGCTCCTTAGTTTCCCACCTCCGCACACTAGCCCATTCCGTAGACAACCTCTCCTACATCATATCAATCGATGACGGCTGCCGCTCGGACCTCCTCCTCTGGTCACAGCTATTAAATCACCGGAAGACATGTCCCTTTTCATGGACGCAGCTCCCTCCGTAGGATTCGGGGGATATTTTCTAGGATCATGGTTCACAGGGAAATGGCCAGATGAATTTTTCAATATAGAACCCCATATAACGTGGGCAGCGTTATATGGGGTTCCCTTTGGACACGCAAACGCTTCGTAGTTTTGCGACAATTCCGCAGTCGTCACTATAATCATTAAGGCTGATTCTCCTCTAGACTCATCATCTCCCTTATGAGACATCTGACATGGCAGAGCATTTCCTACAACTCCATTATCTCAGCCAGACACATTCCTGGGTTTTTCAATGTAAAAAAAAACAAACAAACAAAAAACAAACAAAAAAAAAACATTCCCTGCCTTCCCTTCTCAGACTTCCTGCTGGATTATGCCCCTCCTCACTATCCCATTTAAATTCTGCTCCAACTCTCATGCAGAAAGGACTTGCCCGGTCCACACTCACTTCCTACAACTCCGCCCGGGCTCACTATTCCTCCTTCTGCCAATCACACAGTACTCCTCTATTTTCTGTTCTGATCTCCCAGTGTGCGTGTTTATTTCCTTTTGCTTCACACTAGACATCTCAATTTCCTCCCCTATTCATCACTCAATCCCTAGCCCCCATGTTGCACTACTGGTTCAGAAACCACCTCACTGCAACCCTCAAACACTGTGGTGTCGAAATATATTCGACCTAACACTCAAATCATCAAACAAGCTCAAATCTCCATCAGCTGTAAGTTTTCATACCTATCTGGTGGTGGTTGGTGGCTCTCTTCCACCACATCCTTCCATACACAATGATTCAATTCAAGCACATCCATCGTTTCGCAAGGATAACGCATAACTATGTCTACCCTCCTCTCCAGAGCTTCCATAATCTCAAGCATGGTTTCCTTTGCATAGGTACTGCACAAGCCAGCTCACCCTCGCCGGAAAGCTCACACTATCATGGGATATCTTTCAACAGGGTATTGCACGACAACATCGGCATTATCGTATGGCTTTATGTATGCTGTTCACCTTGGCAAAGATAACCATTAAACAATGGCTGCCCTTGTTTGAGGGCTCGAGCCTCATGGAATATCTTTCTACGAAGGGTACTGCATGCAACGTCGCCATTATCGTATAGCTTTATGCATGTTGTTCACCTTTCAGCAAAGATAACAATCAAACAATCTCTTCCCTCTTCAGAGGGTTTTCATAATCAAACGTTGTTTTCTTTCAACGAAAGGATTGCACGCAACGTCGCCATTATCGTATGGCTTTATGCCACGTTGTTCACCTTTCTGCAAAGATACTGCACAACAATGCTGGCCTAACATAGGGCCTCATACCACGTTGTTCATCTTTGGCAAAGATTCTGCACAACCAGGGGCTCCTCGACGGAGTGTCCAAAATTGCACTCAAGGACAAGTATAAAATTAAACATAAAAAAACAAAAAACCCCACACAGGACAAGGACTAAATCAAGAAAAAACAAAACAAAAAACACATGGCTTTTCCTATTGCAAAGGTATTGCACAACCATGCCAGAGATATCGTGCACCATGTCAAATCTAGGTGTTCACATCTCTTTTTTTTTTTTTTCTCTTCTCCAGAATGAACGCTTAACACAAGACCTGGTCGTACCTGACTGGATCTTCTCTTTTGGGGGTAGTATTCTACTCTCTCTCTTTTGGGGTAGGCTCCTCGCCCATGCCTCCTATCTCCTGCCTCCAACTTCTCCGCCAGACGGGGCTTATGCCAAAGAGAGACATTATATTTTCTGTTTTATATTCATCAAATAAATGTCATCTTGAATTTCACTCAAGTCTGTAAGTCTTCCTGATAGAACTGGCAAATCTGGTGCAGTCCATGAAGAGGAGATGCACTGCAGTACTTAATGCAGCTGGTGGCCACACCAGATACTGAGTGTTACTTTTGACCCCCCCTTTGTTCAGGAACACATTATTCCATTTCTGTTAGTCACATGTCTGTGAAACTTGTTCAGTTTATGTCTTAGTTGTTGAATCTTTTTAAGTTCATACAAATATTTACACATGTTAAGTTTGCTGAAAATAAAAGCAGTTGAAAGTGAGAGGAAGTTTCTTTTTTTGCTGAGTTTATATGTTCTGAGATTTAAACACTTGGCATTATTCAAAGATCTTGCTGCGTGTGCTCTCAGGTGGGCTTACCAATAAAAAAAACAAGTAAAAAATATGTTTGCCAATATGAAAAAAATAATTAAAAAAACTAATAGAATTGTTTAAATTAGATATTTTGGTACACTTTACATTAAGGTTCCATTTGCTAACATAGTTAACAACATTAGTTAACATGAACTAAAAATGAATGAACAATATACAGACTTTTTTTAAAACCTTGGTTAATGTTAATTTCAACATATGGTAATACATTTTTTAAATCAAAAGTTGTATTTGTTAATATTACTTAATGCACTATGAAATAACACAAATTAACAATGAACAATTGTATTTATAATAACTAACATTAAAAAAGGATTAATAAGTGCTATAAAAAGTATATTGTTCAATGTCAGTTCATGATACTTAATGCATTAACTAATGATAATGAATGGAACCTTATTGTAAAGTGTTACCAATATTTATTTTTTTTTAACCAGAAAACAAGACAAATATACTGATTAAGTAAATTATTTGTTGCTGTGTGACCCATTCCTATTTTAGCTTTCAACTGCACAAGCCAAACAAACCAAATCTGGCACGTAACATTATAGGGTTTCATCTCTAATAGAAGAATTTTCTGGAAGGTGACACTTAAGTCAGGCACTGAACCACAAGAGTTCATCTGGAATGCTTTTACATAACCTCACATTCTCACCATCAGATGCCATTCACCAGCAGAAAGACTGAGCCTTCCTGAGCTCCAGTTGAGAGCGCATGGCTTTGCAATCCACTCAGTTCTTCAGGATAATCCTCTCCTTTCTTTTGCTTTCTTTCTTTTTTGTTGAAATTGAATTTTTTCGAGACTCTGAAGTAAATTAAATGAAGGTTTTAGGAACCATTCATGCACACATATGCATAGATTTTGTGGGCGTATTAATGTTTTGGAAATAATGCATCTTTGTTTTTGTTTTGTTTTTTGTTTTTTGTTTTAATCAGTGTTTAAAATAATATAGTATGAGGAACTGGTAAATGAAGCTTTGACCAAAAAATTCAGATGATGTGCCTACTATGCAAACTAGTCCTAAGCCTAGAATTTTTGCCCGAATCGGAATGAATCTAGTGCAGGACTATGCTCTAAAGTCTCCATATCAATAATTAGCAAAATTACATTGATCTTAGCATGCACAGTATGCAAGACCTCATTCTGAAGACTCAAAACAAATTTGGTGGCACTATAAAATTAAAATAAAACATGGGTATGATTGACATAGAGCTTGCATGCAATGTCTTTTACCAAGGTGTTTTTTTAGCATTTTAAAATGTTACCCTGATCCACTGCAAACCTATGTGCCTGTCAATAAACCTGTGACACCGAGTTCTATTCAAATTTGAACAATTAATCTGTTATTTGAGGTTTATTTGCATGAACATGCAGATGTTAGTCACTGCATATGCAAAAACAGATCATGATAACCACAAACATATGCTGCTGAACTGAAATTCCATGATCTGAATTCATTCCATGTCAGAACAGTTGATGTTAATTAATCTTTTGGTCTTCAGGGTTTGTACTCACCTGGAGCCTGCTGTTGCACGATGTCTGCAATATCTTGCAGGTGTATGAAGAGAACGACTCCTCCTACTGCAAACAGTAGTAAAAACCAGAAAGAGTATGGCAGCGTACGAACCGACACTCCAAACCTCCGCCGGCCACGAAGAACGTCCAGCATCTTGCAATTTAAAAATAATTTGTTGTTCCCTACGATAGACACACCTGCAGATAGAGAGAGAGAGAGAGACTGTGATACATCTTTCCTATGCAAAACATACTTTTAATACATGATGATACAATTCAAACTTTTGCTTCATTTGCGCTTGGGGGAGGGGGACAGTTTGGGGGGCAAAGCCCACCCCAGAACCCCCCAGATCCCCTGCCTTTAACACATTTAGATTTTTACATTTTCCATGCAACAGAAAGAGAGCTTCTGCTATTACTTAAAAATTGGTAGGTTAAATTAATCAGAAAATTACAGTACATGATACAGAATTAATTATTTAAAAAAAAAAAAAAAAATATATATATATATATATATATATATATATATATTACTTGAAATTGTAAAGTATTTTCACCTCAACCCTCTTGTTCCACAGTTGTTTCACTTCACACATTTCAAAAATGTTTCGGATTATCAATAGGAGTTTGAGAATTCTACCTGACACCAGCTCAAAAAATAGCAAAAAAATATAATTTAATCTCAAATAGCATTGAATCTCAAATGCAGCTGCGATTCTTAAAAATTAGCAAGCCTGTGTAACTGATTTCAGAGTACAAATTAATGTCATGTTCCTTCGAATGTTGAAACATGAGTGACAGAATCAAATCAGCCCATTACACTGATGTTCTTGTGTTTACTAAAGAGGCTACACCCATCTGACAGGATGATAGTAATGTAATCACTAATGCATACAGACTCAAATGGCTATTAGCTCAACAATGCATGCGAGTTTGAGAAATAGGCGGAGTAAAGATAATGTTCTTTATTTTTTGCCCAATTTCAGAGGAGACACTGTAACCAATGTTAATTTTTTCGGTTTTTTGTTTTAGTCAGTTTTAGTCTTTAGCTGTTCTGTGCATAATTATATCAGTTCTTTAGAGAATATTCATATTCTGGAGCAGAACGAGACTTGTTAATGTGCGAGTCTCATTATGGAACCTGTCACCTGTCACGTGAGACACTGTTTACCACTGTAACAAGATAACAAGTACACTGGAGAAACAACCAGAATGGAAACCCCACCAAAATGAAGACCCAGAGAGAGAGAGAGAGTAATTTATCTCACTAAAGGCATTTGAATACACTGCCAGAAAATTCTAAAAATAGCTTTTTAGCATAAAATAGTGCTATTTGGTCCAATTTATAGATTTTCTCCTACATATTTTGATATTCAACATATTCTGTCAAAATCTTACTTTAAAGTGTAAAGTGTAATATTCTTTTGTTTATATTGTAAGCAATGTAAGAATTGTTTAATATACTGTACCAATAAAAATATACTAAAATAAGTGCAAGTTTTCAGACCTTTCTGGTAAAGATTGGTGTTTAAAAATGCAGAGGTAGCATTGTCATTCTGATGAAAAGTATCAATTGAATGCACTGTAATTTTCTCTGGATTAAAGCATCTGCCAAATCGATCACTGTAAATTAATAGTTTCCAAATTGGAAGTACAAAAAAAATAAAAAAATAAAATAGCATGCTTACTGCAGGATTAATGGCACAACAGCACAAAAGACTTTTTCTAATTTTCTCAAGTCAAAACTGCTAAAAATGAGTTTTATCATTTCAAGATGTCTGTTGAAATGTGTAAACCCAAATGCTTGTATTTTGTCTTTTTTTCCGCCACACTGGTAGACATCTCACTAAATGTATTTTATTTCTATTTTCTCTTGTCATTTTTTTTTTTTTTTTTTTTTAGTATATGTATGAATTCCAAACTATTATTTAACCTTTTACAGATCTGCTTTCTTCTACATAGAAAATCTATGAGCAAGCAGAAATTCATGGTTTAGTATGTAAATGAGACTATGGCCAAAGTCATCTCTCAAATAATGAGATGATACAGACAGTTGCAGTAGCTGGAGGATGTCGCCATAGTGATTTGATGTTGCCAGGGTGTCTACTGACAAATAATGGACATAAATTGTACATTTCTAAATCTGCACATACATTTTGCACCACCCACATATGACAGCGCTTAAGACAACATGTATAATGAAAACTTGGAACAAAAATTACTTTCCAAACTTTCAAAACTAAACTTTCACTCAAGCGTTTTCAGTTATTAGAATTGACATAAAACATCAGCTTTAGAAGTTGTATTATTTTAGAATCAATTTTTAGTTTTGCATACTTATTCTGGGGACTTTGAAGCTAAAATAGTTTGCTGCTGTGAGAGTCAGTGCAATGTGTATTGTGCCTATCTGTGGCTTTCTGTAGAGGGGCTTTCTCTGCTCGACACACACACAAGGCATCAACTAGCTCAGATCTGTTTTTACAGCTTTCTTTGAAAAATTACAGTCCTCACATTCAGAAAAATTGCAGCACTAAACATAATAATTGTAATTCAAGTTTAATTAACTTGAGAGCAGGTTTTCCAAAACATTTGTTTTAAATCATACCTTTTATTAATGGAAATACACTTTGTGTACTTAAAATTTTGTTTACTCTTGTAACATCGGCTCTGATCCTAAACCTAGTGAGCTGACTTGCAGACTGCCTACATAGGCACTGCGTTATAAATTGTGCTCGAACACATTTTGAAAAACAATGACACATAAAAGCTAGAAGCATCTGTGTTCGCATAGTTGCAAGGAGTATTGTTTTAGGTCTAACAATGCTTCCTTGTAAGCTTCTTTTGGCCAAGGTAGCAGATATATCTGAAGAAGGTAATCCTAGCATGCATTGTGACAACCTCAGTAAAATAAATCCATCCAAGATGGAAAAATGTCGACTACAAATATATTTACGCTTGCATTTCATTCAGTACTTTCATAAAAATCAATTATCAATGTGAATAACAATTAATTTACCCAATACTTGTGTGTGCTATGTATTTTTAAGCTTATTGGAGAATTCTGTCATTTACTTAGCCACAGTACATGTTAATGTCAAACTCTATCGGAATCAATTGCAATATGCACGAAGAGTGCTATTTGTATGACACTTGGAGTTGCTGCCTACTTAAATTATTTTATCCAATATTTGTGAGTGCTCTGTATTTTTAGGCTTATTAAAGTATTCTGTCATTAACTTAAAGCAAAAGTAAGTCATTTCTGCGACACTAAGCGCCAACGAACGAAATTGCAAAAATAAACAATGTTTTCAGAACAGCTATTTGTATGAGGCTCGGAGTTGCTGCCTACTTAAATTTCATTCAATATTTACAGGTATCAACAAAAAATACCCAATATTTGTGTGTGCCCTGTATTTTAAAGCTTATTAGAGTATTCTGTCATTTACTTAGCTACAGTACAATTGTCAATTGTGGAATCAATTGTGCAACACACTCTCACGACAGAATCGCAAGGATTTGTACAACTTTTCTAAATTTGGCTAATTCGTATGATATCCACTACAGCCAGTGACATTGCTGGACATTGTTTCCATCTAATATGTGACAATTACTTGCTTCTGTCACACAAAACAGCTTCCTATCATGTTTACACACTCTACTACATTTACATTTATGCATTTGGCAGACGCTTATATCCAAAGCGACTTACAGTGCCCTTATTACAGGGACAATCCCCCTGGAGCAACCTGGAGTTAAGTGCCTTGCTCAAGGACACAATGGTGGTGGCTGTGAGAATTAAACCAACAACCTTTTGCTTACCAGTTCAGTGCTTTTAGTCCACTACACCACCACCACTCTACTGATCGATTAGGTTTAGATAAGGGGTTTGGGTAAGGGCATAATATTAATAAGTATGTCCTTAACGCCTCGTGCGCGGAACTCGCACTTCCACATTAGACATCCGGGCATTTGCACGTGATGAAATTGTACGAATTTATACAAACGAAATCGTACGAAATCATACGAAATAGCCAACTCGTAAAATATGTATGAATTTTCATGAGATCGGGTTGAATTATGAGTTGAATCTCTCGAGCGCTTTGCATAAGGAGCGCTATTTGTATGATTTTTGGAGCTGCAGCCTACTGAAACTTACAAAAAACTACTATTTTACCCAATATTTGTATATGCTCTGTATTTTTAGGCTTGTTAGGCTTGTTAGAGTATTTTGTCATTAGCTTAAAGTTGAAGTAATTTCTATGAAATTAGCGCCACTGAATGGAAATGCAAAAATAAACAATGTTTTCAAAACAGCTTTCTAAATATGCCTTTCGCCTGCAGTTGTTCAAACAGTCAGATAGTCCCGCCCCCAACTGGTTGAGTAACATTGTCAAAGGCAGATCTTAGTGGTCGCTCAAAACAAACTAAGGAATTTTTATAGCACCACAGAGATACAGTGTTTAAAGTTTTCGAAAAAATGGATTACTTATAGTTGTCTCTGCATATTAAGCTTGGATAGAAGAAAGTATTTTAACACTGTAAAAAATTACATACTTCAGCTTTAACAACATGCTAATGTCAAACTCTATCGGAATCTATTTGAAAAGAGTCGAATCTCTTGAGTGCTTAAGAAGCGCTATTTGTATGATGCTCAGAGTTGCTGCCTACTTTTATTTAATTCAATACTTCCAAGTATTAACAAAAAACAACTATTTTACCCAATATTTGTTTGTGCTCTGTATTTTTAGGCTCATTAGAGTATTCTGTCATTAGCATAACAACATGCTAATTTCAAACTATTTACCTGTTTCATGTAATGTCACTCTATGACCACGTCACCATGTTTGTGACTAAAATTCCAAATTTCTTCATTGTGCTGCGCTGTGGGAAGCAGCAAAAATCGGCTGAATTTTTGTTTCTATTTATAAATCATGAAAAGGTGATACTGCTGTTTAATTACCAGAGGCAAAATGTAATTTTTCTTTCAATAAAATTTTATATTTTAAGTGACACGGCTTAATTTCACTAAAGTCAAGCAGTGATGAAGCAGGGATAAAACACTTGTTTTTTGCTCATTTATTCAGACATCAGTTATCTGTACACGTGCCAATTATATTTATAAAACCATTGATTCAGATACAATTAAACTGGAAATGCACATAGGGCAAGGTTATTCATAACACCCAGACTGTATAAAGGTATGCCATAATTGTAACACATTGTGATAAATAAAAAACACTATAATGACAATATATAGTATATATTTAATGTGTATATACGAATGATAATCAATAAACAACACACCATAAGATCATGAAGCACAAACTTTTTTCACACCACCAGACTATGTAAAACACTAATATGCCTCAGTGGCTTTCTGTGTGTTCTTCATGAGTTAAAAGCAGCTCTTACATTCATACAGACAGGATCATCACAGACTTTTTGAAATATTTTGACCAAATCAGAGCAGAAAATAACACAAACATTTATTACTTCTGAATGAGAGATGTTTACGGTGATGTACCAGTAGGCGTGTGTACTCGCCGATCACACATCAGACTCGCCGCCATACAGAAGTAAATCATGGATAAAATATATTTAAATGTCCATGAAAGTCAAATTTGACCATATTTGTGCTGACCTCAGACCTGTATACACCTTTCCAGGGACTTTGCATGGATCAAAAGCATTTTTTTTAGGTTTTTCTTGATATCGTTTTACGGGTGTTTTTCCATTCACTGCCATTGTTTCCTCTTGCTGATGGTCACAAATATGGCAGCTGCGGGGAAAATGTGACATCAGTGAAACAGGTCAATATTGGAAACAAGTGTGAGTCGAATCTCTTGTGTGCTTACATTGGGAGCACTTTTTGTATGGCGCTCAAGTTGCTGCCTACTTAAAATTCATTCAATAGTTCCAAGTATCAACAAAAATCAACTATTTTACCCAATATTTTTGTGTGATCTCTATTCTTAGGCTTAGAGTTTTACGTCTTTAGCTTAGCAACATGCTAATATCAAACTATTGGAATTAATTGTGCGCTCTGTGTGAGAAGTGCTATTTGTCAGTGGTTGCCCAAATCAGTCACTTATTATGTTATATTTCAGTTAGGATGCTGTCTTAGAAGGTAACTGCTTATACCACCCCTGGAGTTGCGAATTCGAATCCAGGGCATGCTGAGTGACTCCAGCCAAGTCTCCTAAGCAACCAAATTGGCCCGGTTGCTAGAGAGGGTAGAGTCACATGGGGTAACCTCCTAATGGTCGCTATAATGTGTGGTTCTCACTCTCACTGGGGCACGTGGTGAGTTGTGCATGGATGCCGCGGAGAATAGCATGGGCCTCCATGCGCGCTACGTCTCCACGGAAACGCGCTCAACAAGCCACGTGATAAGATGCGCAGATTGACGTCTCAGATGCGGAGGCAACTGAGATTCATTCTCCGCCACCCGGATTGAGACGAGTCACTACGCCACCACGAGGACTTGGAGCGCATTGGGATTTGGGCATTCCAAATTGGGGAGAAAAGGGGAAAAAAAAAAAAAAGAAGAAGGTAGCTGCTTATGCAGGCACTATGTGTGTAATGGTTCAAATTTCTCATGGTTCGGTTTGTATCACGGTTTTAGGGTCACGGTTTCGGGTTTCGGTACGGTTCGGTATTTGTTATGTTCAGAAAAAAAAAATATTACTGCCAAATCCAAAGTAAAAATATGCCCTCACTACAAATCACCATGGTTTTCCTACAGTAACCATAGTTTAACCATAGTATTTGTAGTAAAATCATAGTAACCACAAAATTAACATGGTTACTGTCATGGTTAATTCTATAGTAAAAACATGGTTACTATATGGAAACTACAGTATTACTGTTGTAAAACAATGGTTAGTTGTATCAAAACTGTGATTTCTGCCAAGAAATCAATGGTGACAGCAGCCATTGTTACTTCAGTCATGGCTACTACATTATTACTATAGTAAAACCATGGTTACTACATGGCTACTACAGTATTATTGAATAAAACCATTGTTCATTTTTCGTTAGTGTCCTTAACTAAAAAATATTTTTTCTCTCTAATTACTAACTCAACATTTAACTTACAGTATTACCTGCATTTATGCTACATGCATCAACATAAAGTGTATTTCATACTCAACATATATTCAACATTAGGAAGCTGCACATCACTATAGAAGGAAAAGCTTGCTGTTAAATGTATGCTAGAAGGGATGTCGTAACGCAACATGAGTGTTTTAATCATATGCGGAAATCCCACATATTCATCAAAGGAGTAGGGCAACATAACTTTGGCAATGAACACTCCAAGCACTTTATTTATTGTTATATGTCTGTCCGAACTAGCACTGAGTTCCTTAAAGACGGAAGTGTGTTTGTGTCCAGTTTCAGGCTCACCTGCGAATCTGTGTACGCCATGCCTTATCTATCCTCGGGTGATGTAAGGGTAAATAACAAATCAAACATCGATGTATTACCAGTATACGCACTCGCATCGAGCAATGTTTGCAAACAGTGGTTGTTTTGTAAAGGTCTTATGACCATCACTGTCATGTGTATTTTGTTGATTCACGTTTTTCATGTCTTTTATTTTGAAAAGTTTCGTTCCTGTTTCATGTCATGTGGTTCACTTGTCATGTGATTTCATGTTTCCCTCCAAGTTCATGTGTCTTGTTTTCATTGGTTTATTATTTGATTACCTTGTTATCAGTTCTGTCTGTTTTTTTGGTTCCCTCATCTATGTTTTACCCCTTGTCCATGTATTTAATCCTCTGGGGTCGACGGATGCGCCGGCACGTCCTGCTGGATTTTTTGCCTCATAACAGCGCAAACAACTTAAAATACTCCGCCATTTTTGGGCATACAGATAAGTGTAAGACATCATTAGAGACTATAACGGGTCTACTTTTATTTGTGTACACTCACAATAACAACAAAACCTTGTGCTTTTGTAAAATAAAGAAAATAAACAGGGTGCGCTTTCAGCCGTCTCTGTCTCTGTGAGCATCTTTCTGAAACAAGTCACAAAAATGAACGGGAACTCCAGGAATACTTATCAGACATACATTAAACATACACTATATTGCCAAAAGTATTCGCTCACCCATCCAAATAATTGAATTCAGGTGTTCCAATCAGTTCCATGGCCACAGGTGTATAAAATGAAGCACCTAAGCATGCAGACTGCTTCTACAAACATTTGTGAAAGAATGGGCCGCTCTCAGGAGCTCAGTGAATTCCAGCATGGTACTGTGATAGGATGCCACCTGTGCAACAAGTCCAGTCGTGAAATTTCCTCGCTACTAAATATTCCACAGTCAACTGTCAGTGGTATTATAACAAAGTGGAAGCAATTGGGAATGACAGCAACTCGTAATCACGTAAAATGACAGAGCGGGGTCAGCGGATGCTGAGGCGCATAGTGCGCAGAGGTCGCCAACTTTCTGCAGAGTCAATCGCTACAGACCTCCAAAGTTCATGTGGCCTTCAGATTAGCTCAAGAACAGTGCGTAGAGAGCTTCATGGAATGGGTTTCCATGGCCGAGCAGCTGCATCCAAGCCATACATCACCAAGTGCAATGCAAAGCGTCGGATGCAGTGGTGTAAAGCACACCGTCACTGGACTCTAGAGCAGTGGAGATGCATTCTCTGGAGTGACGAATCACGCTTCTCCATCTGGCAATCTGATGGACGAGTCTGGGTTTGGCGGTTGCCAGGGGAACGGTACTTGTCTGACTGCATTGTGCCAACTGTGAAGTTTGGTGGAGGGGGGATTATGGTGTGGGGTTGTTTTTCAGGAGCTGGGCTTGGCCCCTTAGTTCCAGTGAAAGGAACTCTGAATGCTTCAGCATACCAAGAGATTTTGGACAATTCCATGCTCCCAACTTTGTGGGAACAGTTTGGGGATGGCCCCTTCCTGTTCCAACATGCATACCAGTGCACAAAGCAAGGTCCATAAAGACATGGATGAGCGAGTTTGGTGTGGAAGAACTTGACTGGCCTGCACAGAGTCCTGACCTCAACCCGATAGAGCACCTTTGGGATGAATTAGAGCGAAGACTGCGAGCCAGGCCTTCTCGTCCAACATCAGTGTCTGACCTCACAAATGCACTTCTGGAAGAATGGTCAAAAATTCCCATAAACACACTCCTAAACCTTGTGGAAAGCCTTCCCAGAAGAGTAGAAGCTGTTATAGCTGCAAAGGGTGGGCCAACGTCATATTAAACCCTATGGATTAAGAATGGGATGTCACTTAAGTTCATATGCGTCTAAAGGTAGATGAGCGAATACTTTTGGCAATATAATGTATGTCTAAAGAAAGCTTAAAATGTCTTAAAATTTAAAACAAACATTCTCCTGCAATGTAATCTGTATGAAACAAAGCGATGTACAGTTTCTCCTGGCTCAGCTAATTATCCCTAATGTGATCACACCCACCAGCAGAGCGCGCTATATTCATACGGTAATGTGCTGATGCGATCAATGCAAATGGTAAACGCCCCCAACAGTGCCTTTAAAAACATCAAGTTCATCATCCGATTCATTAACTTTCCTGCGCGTTTTGAAGATGGCATACTACACAGGTGAGGAAGCTCTACAGATGGAACTGGATAGTAATGAAGCGTTCACATTTTCCTCAGAAGAAGAGCAGGAATCCGACGATGAATGTTTACATTTTGAAGAGCGTCTTGATCCAGCTGAGGATACAATTCCGGATGAGTACGTCATTTAGTTTTACTTACATATTAGTTGACATGCTATTTTATATAAACATGGACATATTTTAATAGTTGGACTATTTCCAGACTTGTCAGCCAGTATTCAGAGTATTGAAGTTTGAAATATGTCCTAATAGGCAAGTTTTAGTTACATTTAAATGTTGTTTTGGCTAAAGCAGGTATTTAAATTGTACGCTGTATGATATCAATATGATATGTAATATGATATAAAAATAATATGCATGTTTAGATTAGATTTTAACTAGTGTTTATGCTGCCTCATTATCATCAACGTAGCTTGTGCTTGCAAATATCTGTTCGGGTGTAAATGTGTAAAATGTGCTGTAAATATGCCCATATTAGAAAATCTGCATATTACAATGATTTCTGAAGGATCATTTGACACTGAAGACTGCAGTAATGATGCTGAAAATTCAGCTTTGATCACAAGAATAAATTGCATTTTACAATATATTCAAATAGAAAAGTTATTTTACATTGTAAAAATATTTCACAATATCACTGTTTTTGCTGTATTTTGGATCAAATAAATGCAGGCTTGGTGAGCAGAAGAGACTTCTTTTGAAAACATAAAAAAATCTTACATATCTATAAATTTTTAAACGGTAGTGTAGGTCTAAAGTAAAGTCTTTATGTAAAGAAAATGTATAGTCAGATTACTTCTTTTAACTTAAACTACAAACAATACATTCAATCATTAAGTCTCCTCGCATTCATTCTCTCTCATGTTGTTCACATATTACTGTAGCCCAGTTTGTGCTGAATACAGTGTTATCAGACTTTAGCTATTAATATGTTTTTAAGCAACTGAAAAAAGCACAAATGTCAAGACATGTCAAAACTTCTCCAGGGCCCAAAACACCCTCAGACCCCAGAGTCTCATGTTTACCATTGTCCTTTGTCAGTTATTGTGTTTGTGTAGCGTATTCAAGTCAAGTCAAGACTATGTCAAGTCGGTTATGTTTGTTATGGTTTGGATTCACGTTTTGGATATCACTTATGTAAATAAACTGCACATGGATTCATCTTCATCGTCTTCATCATCGTTATTGCCAGCACCAACATTACAGAACGTTACAATCGCTGTTGTGATTGACTACAAAAAAGAAAAAATTTCTAGACAGGAGACTTGAATTATGTAGGGGATTCTCTATCTTGCAGCTTGTTTTCTCCACTTGCCATTTTCAACGTCACACTAATGCATGCAGAACTGTGATGTCATCAACTGATTTCACATACATACAGTTAATAGGACAGCTTCTCTCTGTAGAAAGTTGACCCAAGTGAAACACAGGCAGAGCATGTCTACAGAGCGATACAGGTGCATTAGCAGAGGTTATAACTGCGCATGTCTATTTGGCGCTTTATTTTCTTCGCCAAACTGTATGATCCAGATGCATCATTAAACTTGAGATGAACCGCGGTGCCAATGCTTATCGTGGTGAACCATATGATTTGTTTCTTTACCAAGAACTGTTACACCCCAAGTAGGCAGTAGACAGTTAGGCAGCTCACTGGGTTTGGAACATACCTGTTTTCTGTTCTATCAAGTTTGTTTTTTTCCCTACACTTCTCTCTTTCATTCTGAAAGCTACTCAAAGCTCGACAGGTTCTGCATTACTCAACAAATCACTTCTGTTCACTGCACACAGCTAACAAGTCATGCAAACTTTCACTGTCAGCACACACACACACACACACACACACACACACACACACACACACACACACACACACATGTTGGTGCAGCTATACTTATGAGGACTCACCATAGATATAATTATTTTTATACTGTACGAACTATAGATTCTATCCCCTAACCCTAACCCTACCCCTAAACCTAACCCTCAAAAAAACGTTCTGCATTTTTACATTTTCAAAAAAACATTGTTTATTATGTTTTTTAAGTGATTTGAATTATGGGAACACTAGAAATGTCCTCATAAACCACATTTATAGCATAATACCTTGTAATTACCAGTTTGTAACATAAAAAAATGTCCTTGTAAACCACCCAAACCCCCCCACCCCCCTCACACACACACATATATACATACAAACACACACACACAGCACAGGCATTGGGTGAATTCAAGCAGAGTTTGAGACTGTTTCCGTAAGAACTGTCACAGCTGTTGTGAACGTTAATTTAGGGCTTCTGCCTGAAAACAATCTGCCTGTTATTCCCCGCTAGACCTTGTGTTTTATGGCCATTTCTGTGGCAATCCTCTGATTTACAGTGTTAAATACATCCGCGCTTGCCCTCAAGACAAAATAAAACACATCTTGCATCAACACAGCTTAAGATGACAAACGGGGGATACACAGAAAGGCCGATACCGCCCTAAACATAAGCAACCTCCTAAAACTGACAGAAAAATGTCCCTCCAGGACATATAAACCAGGCGGTGTGTGAAAAAAGCTTGGAGGATCATCAGAGACTCCAGCCACCTGAGATGGGCTGCTCTCACTGCTACCATCAGGCAGGCAGTATCGCAGCATCAGGACCCGCACCAGCCGACTTCATGACAGCTTCTTCCCCCCAAGCAATCAGACTTTTGAACTCTTGATCTCTCACGATCAATATACATCAGCACTGCACTTTATTAATCTTATTATCTCACACTGGACTGTCATAAATTATATTCTCTCTTAACAACACACTGGCAACTGACTATCAACCGACAGCCTGAATGTCAATACAGTACAATACAACCTACTGTATATTTTATATATAACTGATATACTATTTTTATTGTATGTGTATTCTATATTGTGTGTATGTGTATTCTATATTGTGTGTATTGTATGCTGTACATTGTATATTATTATTGTGTTGTGTAATTATGTATATATTAGATATGTAAATTGTGTTGTGTAAATCTGATGTTTATTGTAAATCGGTATATGTCTCATCACTGTCATGACTGCTATGTTGCTCGGAACTGCACCCAAGACTTTCACCCACTGTTGCACTTGTGCTTATGGTTGTGTGACAATAAAAGTGATTTGATTTGTTTTTGATTTTGAAAATATACAGGTAAGGGCCTTCCTGCATTCATTAATTTCTTTCCATTCTGTTTTTATTTATAGTCAACAAAATCCATCCCCCTCCTCTAGCACAAAAACTAATTTCAGCTACAAGCGAATCAATAAACTTTGTTTGGTTAATTACACTCTGAACAGACCGCCGCTGTAGAACTGGCAGATCGATGCCGCGACTTTTGCTTCAAGTTCAGATTTGCATTGTTTGGTGTCACACAAGAGCATAGTTCAGCTAAACAGTTCACAAAGCTGCTTTAAATAGTGTTGATTCAGTGAAACTGGGCAAACAGAAACTATTTATTCATTGGAACTATTTTTATTTTAGTTGTCAAATATCCTCAAAACCAAAGATAGTAAAAAAACAATTAGCTTTTTACTAAACAAACTAGACTGAGGAAATCACTTGAATTAATGTCTGTAGCACAAACAATTATTTAACCCTTAAATGCATGGGTGTTTCGCCAAACATTATTACCTACTCAGGTCTTTAGAGATGATGCAACAAATATAGAACAGGATTCATTACTTCCACACTGAAATTTCATGAGACACAACTGGTTTTTAAACACATATTGAGCTAGGCAAGGCAAGGCAAATAAGTTACACACATGTATTTTAGTAGTACACCCAAATGACAATAGCCAAATCATACTGTTCATGTGTTACACTTGCTATTGTTTACTTCAAGGTTTCTTCATCAAATTGCAATGTCTAATGTAAATCAAGTCAATCACTGACACATCAGCACCACATTGAGTAAGAAATAGCTTGTATAATATGAACTTGTGTACACACATAATGGAATACTGATAATTCACCATTGTCACTCAGAAAATCAATGCACATTTATATGAACGTACATATGTATGAATATACGTAGTACTCATTTGTCTTGTAATTAACAAAGAAATGTATGTCCAGTGATAGTAAACTTATACAGATATGAAATAATCATAAAAATATGTCAACACTATTACATATCTAGGGTCTTTAATGATCCTATACACTTTTGGTAATTAAGCATTTATTACAATTTTTTTGCAATTTAGCTTTATTTTTATTTTTTTGTTACATTATTCAGAAGAGAAAGGTTGAGGAATACTAAAAATGTGTGGGAATAACTCCAAAACGTTTATGAGGCTCAGGCAGTGGAATGAGGTCCCGGGCAGTGTTGGGTAAGTTACTCTAAAAAAGTAATTAATTACTAACTACTAATTATATCTTCTACAGTGTAATTAGATTACTGTGCTAATTACTCTGTCTGAAAAGTAATTGCATTACTTATTACTAATTACTTTCTAAAACCCTTATCAACTTCGACCAGATGAAAAATAGACATGAAAGGATAGACATGAAATTGTTCTTTTAATTCTTTCAAATAAATAATATGAAATCAAATAAATTATTCATGAACTGGTCAAAATATTTAAGGGGGCTGCATTAAATTAGAAAACATACATTTTCACATTAGACATTAAATTTCGATTTTAAATTCACTATGGTTTTACATAGAATTGTTCTTTAGTCTATACAATATTTAACACAATTACATCAGAAGTAACTGTAATTAATTTACTGAAAAATTATGAGTAATCACTTACTTTAATTCTTTCAATGAATAAGTCATTTAATTACAGTAATTAATTACTTAGTAATGCATTACACCCAACACTGGTCCCGGGTCACTAAAGACCCAAGGTATGCAAGGATTAAATCACTAACCCTAAGTATAAGCAATAGTAATAGTGATGCTAGCCTTATCAAACACATCTAATAAGAAATAGAGGTTGCAATTGATGAAGTAATTAAAGATACATAAAAAAAGCCACATATAAACATGTTCAATATTCAGCAGATGTGCAAGATTCTTAGTTACAGTTTTATTGAGCAATCTCTCAAGCTGACATTCCTGTACTCCACTTTATTACAGACACCTGAGATAAACTCCTTTGTGTCCAGTCACAGGTGTACAGAGGTGAACTGCGAGTTCTTGATCTGTGTAGCATTTCTTCACATCCGATCTTCGCATTTTGCTGATGGAAGCAGTCTATGAAAGCAAGTCTTTTACATATAGGCTTGCTACAGGCAGACTGCAGTATAAATGCATCAATATACAAACACTTTGGGCAGCTGTCACAGTTCTGGTTGACTTACTGTATACAAATGACAAAAAGTGTGTTTCTGCAGTAGTTAGTGGTGGTTGCTAAGGTGAGCATCAATTTTATTACTGCTCATATTTACAGTAGGGTTAGTGATTTGAACAATCCTCTAACCCTAATATTAAACTATAACGTGTATCACATCCTGCACCATTTGTGCTACAACATGAATGATACCTCAAATGTGTGCTGTTACCTTTTTTTTAAGACATCTGACTTATGATTTTCACCTGGCAGACGGTAAAACAGGCAAAAAAAAAAAAAAAAAAATACCATAGGCTTCCACTGAAGGAGGGACCTGAGTCATATCTAGAGACCAGAATATCAGAGACATGGAGGTGGGCTAACATTTTCTTCAGAATTATAATGCCTGAAGTAAAACTGGATTTTATATTTGGAGTCTTGCAGAAGTAATGTTCAGTGCAAGCTTATTCTCTTCCTGCCCTAATTCTTACATATAAAAAAATTATAGTGCCGTTTTTGTGTTTTGTAAAATTCATGAAGTGCTACAAGGTCCAAACTTATTTTTCTACATAAAGTCGCTCTAATTTAAGGTGTCACTGTTAAGCAGCTTTGGTTTCAATTACAGAACAGCAACTCAAAAGATTCAGTTCAATTATTTTACCCCAAGTGTCAATGAATCAAGAAAAGAGTTTAAAAAAGAGAGAGACAGTGGAGCATTTTCAGTTTGGGGATTCATGATGAGTGACCCAGATTTTGCGACTCCCCGCAGCCTATTTCCTCTGGGATTGGTGCTACAATCATATCCACTTTTAGCCCTTACTGGTCCTGTGAAGCAAGCCATATTTCTTTTGTTTACCAACTGCAATAATACATGGGAGTGTCAGTTACCCACATACAGGTGTATCTCAATAAATTAGAATGTCGTGGAAAAGTTCATTTATTTCAGTAATTCAACTCAAATTGTGAAACTCGTGTATTAAATAAATTCAATGCACACAGACTGAAGTAGTTTAAGTCTTTGGTTCTTTTAATTGTGATGATTTTGGCTCACATTTAACAAAAACCCACCAATTCACTATCTCAAAAAATTAGAATATGGTGACATGCCAATCAGTTAATCAACTCAAAACACCTGCAAAGGTTTCCTGAGCCTTCAAAATGGTCTCTCAGTTTGGTTCACTAGGCTACACAATCATGGGGAAGACTGCTGATCTGACAGTTGTCCAGAAGACAATCATTGACACCCTTCACAAGGAGGGTAAGCCACAAACATTCATTGCCAAAGAAGCTGGCTGTTCACAGAATGCTGTATCCAAGCATGTTAACAGAAAGTTGAGTGGAAGGAAAAAGTGTGGAAGAAAAAGATGCACAACCAACCGAGAGAACCGCAGCCTTATGAGGATTGTCAAGCAAAATCGATTCAAGAATTTGGGTGAACTTCACAAGGAATGGACTGAGGCTGGGGTCAAGGCATCAAGAGCCACCACACACAGACGTGTCAAGAAATTTGGCTACAGTTGTCATATTCCTCTTGTTAAGCCACTCCTGAACCACAGACAACGTCAGAGGCGTCTTACCTGGGCTAAGGAGAAGAAGAACTGGACTGTTGCCCAGTGTTCCAAAGTCCTCTTTTCAGATGAGAGCAAGTTTTGTATTTCATTTGGAAACCAAGGTCCTAGAGTCTGGAGGAAGGGTGGAGAAGCTCATAGCCCAAGTTGCTTGAAGTCCAGTGTTAAGTTTCCACAGTCTGTGATGATTTGGGGTACAATGTCATCTGCTGGTGTTGGTCCATTGTGTTTTTTGAAAACCAAAGTCACTGCACCCGTTTACCAAGAAATTTTGGAGCACTTCATGCTTCCTTCTGCTGACCAGCTTTTTAAAGATGCTGATTTCATTTTCCAGCAGGATTTGGCACCTGCCCACACTGCCAAAAGCACCAAAAGTTGGTTAAATGACCATGGTGTTGGTGTGCTTGACTGGCCAGCAAACTCACCAGACCTGAACCCCATAGAGAATCTATGGGGTACTGTCAAGAGGAAAATGAGAAACAAGAGACCAAAAAATGCAGATGAGCTGAAGGCCACTGTCAAAGAAACCTGGGCTTCCATACTACCTCAGCAGTGCCACAAACTGATCACCTCCATGCCACGCCGAATTGAGGCAGTAATTAAGGCAAAAGGAGCCCCTACCAAGTATTGAGTACATATACAGTAAATGAACATACTTTCCAGAAGGCCAACAATTCACTAAAAATGTTTTTTTTATTGGTCTTATGATGTATTCTAATTTTTTGAGATAGTGAATTGATGGGTTTTTGTTAAATGTGAGCCAAAATCATCACAATTAAAAGAACCAAAGACTTAAACTACTTCAGTCTGTGTGCATTGAATTTATTTAATACACGAGTTTCACAATTTGAGTTGAATTACTGAAATAAATGAACTTTTCCACGACATTCTAATTTATTGAGATGCACCTGTAAAGCCAAACTAAATAATGAGCTGCCCAGCTGCATTATTTTGTCACTTTGAATTCAACATGAAATTGAAATCAAAAACAATTTTTTGATGTCACAAATTCACAGAGTTATTAAAGAGAAACTGACGATCTGCGAGAGGTTACCAGATGCTGTCTCTTTCAAAACTTTGAGGAAGAAATTCCAGTTTAATGTGATCAAAAAGAGCACATCTGTTAAGTTTCTTACGTAACTTTGGAAAAATCAGTTTTAGGAGGCTGCAGATATTTTTAGAAATCAAAACCATGGAAAGATTTGTTTTCTGCAAACTGAATATGAAAATATTGAGTTACCTGTGTTTTTGTGTAGCTGTATAAAATTCAATGAATTTCTGTCTATTTATATATTCTAGATCTTCAGCAATAATCCAGCAAATGTAAGAAATGAGCAAATATGCTTTACGATGAACACTAACCCATGAATATCTTTACAAAGAATAAAAAATTTTCAGAGCAGACCATTTGAAAAAGATGCTTATAAAGTGTTTCTGGGCAACATAGTTGCTGTTTTAAAGATGTAAAGCTTGTGTTTATGCTGTCTTGGGCACAAGAAAATTGTAAGAGTATCAATTTTTTCGAACAAACAGTCACTTCAAAATGTTTAATACAAGAACTAAAATTAAATTTAAAATGTAGTAAAAATAATCACAGCTTCCATGAACATTTTTGAATGATGACACAAATGGATCCTTGAATCAGAGTTATGATTAACTGATTCTTTGGAATGGGCAGTTTAAACTGATCAATCATTAATTAAACTTTCCAACTGTAGCATTTTTGCAACTGAAGCTGTTATTAAACATCTTACATCTTAACACTCTCAAACTTGAAAAGTTTTGGTCAAATAAAAAGTGCATCATTGCAAATCAGAATTTTTTGTGGACATTTTGATGTGCATTTGATACCCTGTACCACCTTCCTGATGGAAATATTCCAAATTGAGGTTAAAGTGGGTGTGTAAAATAAGCTGTAATGTTGTTCTGAGAGCTGTTCCTTGTTCTGGAAACTGTCTTGAAGTTGCAGAGCTGCAATTGCTGTTCCTGATCATTTGTTCCTAATAATTTGTTATAAAACCCTAAATGGTTTGTTTTAACTTTATAGTGAGCATACCAGTCCGATATACAGTTTTAAATACCAGGAGGCAATCATGTAATATACTTCTGTCGGCTTGCATTTCAAGCACATTCCTAGTATTATATACTTATACTTATTATATACTTACAGTATATATTATATAGTAATTATATACAGCAGTTAGTTCTGGTCCTCAAATCTGACTGGACGAGAGACATTCCATGAGTACTGATGTCTCACACCATCAGCACTCCGACACATCACTGTTTGTATCACTCTACTTGTGTTAGCATCGTTGTAAACTAAAGTGTAAGAGCAGTGCATATGTGTTAAGAGCTATATGCGTCTCTTTACCTTTAACTTTGTGACATTACATATTTTAGCCAGCAGGTGTCGGCAAAAGACCATTTTTGTGTGTAATATGAGCCAGGTGATGTGAAGTGAGTCAGCATCAGTCAGTGTTTTCATTCATCAGCACTACGTGATCGCTCGTATTACTACTACACTACTAAAGCTAGGAAATAGCTTTAAATGGCTTTAAACTAACAACTTCAGCATTAAGGCTCATCACAGCTGAGAGACACAACAGACTAATTAATTACACAAACTCAAGGTGCTTACCTCTTATAGTAGTTTCCACATCAGGGAGGACATACTGTTCAAAATGGCAGAGGACATTTCAGTTTCTATAGTGAATGGCTCTTGCGCACCAGCTACTGTGAAATAGGGAGGAATACCCCCGCTTGGATGGCTATTTTTCCACTAAGAAAATAGGATGAATTTGAAAATGACATTATCTTCAGTAAGCTGACTAACACACTACAGCATCTCTGCTTGGGATTGGCAACAACTGATGGAACACGCTCCATCTCTCTCTCTCTCTCTCTCTCTACCCCTCTCTCTCTCTCTCTCTCTCTCTCTCACACACACACACACGCACACACACACACACACACACACACACACACACACACACACACACACACACACACACACCCTTGTTTCTCCAATAACTTGTTAGAAACAGCCCAAGCCAAGATACTTGTTCTAATGTGACATTTTTGAATTACTAACGAAGGCTTGGACGCATCATTTGGTTTGAAATAGCAACGACAGATTCAGATCCGTGACGTAAGAAAGTAGTTCATGCACAAATGCATTTTTATGAACGTATTGAGTTTTTCCTAATTTTTAAAAAATTACTTGTTCATTGAACTGTTGTATATAAGCAATATCACACTCACAATCGTGCTATATGGCCCTAAATCAGCATTGCTCTGATTACCTATGGCACTTGGCCTACGGCCGAATCACAGCAGTGCTGATGTAGGGACATATCGCACTCTTGCTCATGTGATATTGCTTAAATATGCATAGTTTTAGCAGCTGATGTGTTTTCAAACAGGTTAAGGTACATTTTTACCCCACACTAAGATAACAGTATAGTCTAACAGCATATAATTTTTATATTATAGCATATATTATTTAAATGATTGTAAAGTGTCCTTGAGCTTTGGAAAGGCACTATATAAATAAATGTATTATTATTATTATTATTATTATTATATGATATCATCACATCCACCAAAAAAAAATAAATAAATAATGAATTCTGACATCATTTACTCACCCTCATATCGTTCCCAAAAAAACAAAAACAAAACGCAAATAGTGACATTAGGCAGAGTGACCATCATTCACTTTCCTTAATTTAGTATTTTTAAATGATATGTTCATTGAAAAATACTATAACAGACTATTTCATACGTAAGATTAAGTATTACATTGCTTTTTGTACAGTGAAGGGGATGTTTCAAGAGAATCTTTTGATCTTTTTGGAAAAATGGAGATAAATAAATGTGTAAATACTTCTCAAAGTTTTGTTTTTTAATTTTTTTTTTAATTTTTTAATTAAAATTAAATTTGTAATTGTTTTTAATTTTTTAACTTTAAGTTTTGTGTTCCTTACCATAGTCACCTTTGACTTGCTTACTTGAGGCCTAAAGACAATATTTTTTTAAGGCAGGATTTTCAAACGCACTGTTCATTTAAACAGGACAGTGAGGACTTTAAGACATATCAGCATAATTTTCTGTAAAGCTGCTTTGAAACGATGTGTGTTGTGAAAAGCGCTACACACAAAAAAAAAAAAAAAAAAAAAAAGAATGATAACTTGACTTGACCTAGCAACCACCCAGAACGCCTTAGCAACCACATGGCAACGACCTAGCAATCACACACAAACCCTGAAAACTGCAACAGAAAATTAATAGGATTTAAGTAGATAAGTAATTTTCACACAGTAATTTCCATTCCAACTGCACTGCATTCAGTGTGTGCAAAATCGCTTTAAATTCCCACAGTTACAAAACCAGACACCCCAAAACTGCCGCAAGGCATGAAACCAAATTAATTATTAATTACTGAATCAGTGCACAAAACCGAGACGATATCACCTCTAGAATGACAAAATCCACCTCCTAAACGAATTAAGACCAATCAAATTGTACATTTTCATATAAATTGCCATCCGTCTTTCGGGGGTCTGTCTCGCCTGTTGGGTTCTTTCAAAAAGATTGTAAAAGTTGGCAGTGTGGTGACATTTCCAGTTTCTTATAAATAGGCCCCATAAATCTGGTGGTGCCTGTGGCATCCGCTCAGAGCTGGCACGGCCAAGAGGGGATTTCTAAATTACAATCCACTGGCCTGGTGCCAATCTCATCAGTCAATATGGCCTCACTCTGCCCACGCCAACCATCACAACCCAACTCTCTTACTGCATTCAAACAGTATTTACTGTGATTGCCACAGGGGTAACAGAGAGAGACACTCACAAGATCCTTGTCTTTGAGATGACTCAACGTGATCATGAATTCTAATGCAAGTGCATGAAATATTGATAAATAAAAAAACTGCAGATAACTGGCATCTGTCCTTACAGTTTAATGCATTAATTAACGCCTTTAATTAAATTCAAATTTATTTAAAGCAAAGACTCTCGTCACACTCCTGTGACCTCTCAGTTTTTCTCTGCAAGAACAAAATGATTGAGTTTATCAAGAAAAATGAAATAAAATGTATCCTTAGTCAAAATTAAATAAAAATGTACCCTATTTACTTTCACAATACACATTTACTGAGCACTTAACACACTCTCACAGCGAAATCGTAAGGATTCGTACGACTTTTCTAAATTTGGATCATTCGTATATCATACGACTGCACTCGTATGAATTCGTACGACTTTCACTACAGCCAATGATGTCGCTGGACATTGTTTCCATCTAATACATGACAATTACATGCTTCTGTCACACATAACAGCCTGTCCTTAACGTCTCATGCGCAGAACTCGTGCTTATTTCCGCATTACACATCCAGGCATTTGCACGTGATGAAATCGTACGAATTTATAAGAACAAAATCATATGAAATCATACGAAATAGCCGACTCGTAAAATATGTACGAATTTTCATGAGATTGGTTTGGAGCACGATACATTGCTGCAAGTTATAAAAAAAAAAAAAAATAAAAAAAAAAGTTTGTCTTCTTTTTCAGAACATAATAACTTGCTCCACCTCTAAAAGGACTTTCATTTTCGGATGACATCACCAGGCCCTCTTATTTTCAGCCCCACCCATACAAACACAAGACTCCATTCTGGTATGTAACGCCCACTTTCCACAATCCAATCAATTCCATGTGGATAAAAAAAATTCTGATCGAATATTAGGGTCGTGCCAATACAAGTGTATATCAGTATTTTGTGATTCTTTATTTTATAATATTACATCTATACTTTTGATACTTGTATCGAATTTTTTTTAAAATAATGTGCATTAATATTATTTCCTCAAATAAGGAAGAAGCAGGTCATTTAAATAAGTGCAAACTCTTAAAACGACTTCTCTGAGATAAGAGTAATGAAAGATAAAAGTGAAACTAATCAATCATTCGCAATCCAATTAAAAAATTGCGATGCATTATGATGTATTGAATCATGATGTGTGTAGAATCGCAAAGTAGTTTGAGATACTCAGGCGTATAAAATTTAATATTTTATTTGGAAATGCGGAAAATGTGTTGCGAATACCATTTCATGTTTACTTTATTGTAATCAGTTGATTTGCAGTGTACATATATTTAATGTATGGTACAGAGGAGCAGCAAAATCGATTTTTGTACCAAATCGATATTTGCGCTTGAAAATTGACTGAATGAGGTCATGGTCACTAAAGTCAAGTTCACCAGGTTAAAGGTCACAGTGTACTTCTTGATTCATTTGTGTGGATTCTGAGTCACATTTGTTCTGGAAAAATGAAAAAAATAAAAAATAAAATTCCATTGATGAACAAAAGTTGCATAAAAAAAGTTGCATAAACCCAAAACCAAAGACTCTTCTTTTTAGGTGATCTACTCTGAATCACATCTTTAGTAAATTTGTGTCCATTGAAAATCACTGTAAGAAAAATACAGTATAGAAGTGCATAATTCATTTTAGTACAAATCAGTAGGAAAGAAAAATTACAATTAACATCTATTTATTATATCAATTGCTGCTCCTAGATAGCAATAATATTAAATTAGCAAATGGAGACATTTCTACCCCTTCAGAGGTTTCTCCTGAGAAAAAGTTTGCCTGGAATCTCATGTGTCTCCTCTTGAGTTTCAGAAGAGATCTCAACGCTGTCTCTCAGACTGTGATCAGATTGGCAAAGTCTAAAATCAAAAGTCAGAACATTTCTCATCAAATTTTTCCAAGACCAAATGATATAAGCTATGCTATCCACATTCATTTTATAGCTCTATACTCTGTACTGTATGTCAACAATTGTCTCATTTGTGTCTATTTGTATTTCTCCCATGGAATGAGTCACCTGAGCCATAAAATAGCAACCACATTTTTCTCTAGGAGGTGTCTTGTAAGAAAATAAACGTCATTTAATGTATTATGAGAAATCTTTCATTGCCTTAATAAATTTAGCGACAAACCCCTCTCCACCGTTAATAATAGATGTATGACTGTGAATTATGACAGTAATGGATTGCTCTGGTCTTAAAAGTCCTGCTGAGTGGATGACAGATTTTGTGGAGGTCCGTTTGCAGCTTTAATCACAGTTCATTGGTTCAGTATCTGTTGCAGTCTGTTACCCAGAATAAACCATGCTCCAGAGCAGGTTAGATGGGAAGCATAAGTTACTGAGGCAATGAACACTGATAAAAACCGACCCACCTTCTTGAGACCACAAATAAGGATTTGCTCAAACCAAACTCAAGCTTACACTGTGTCAAACAAGTGTCAGGAACCTGACAGACAGATATAGCATTTGCAACCCATTTTACTTCCATAATGTGACTTATTTCTAAATGAAAAATAATATTATATGAATAAATACATTTAAATTTATCTAGATGGTGAAAAGTTATATTTTTCATGTCAATGAACCAGGTCAAAGAAATGATTCACTGGTTCACTTGAGCCCTTGCGTAGAAATCACTGCATCATTTTTGAAGAAAAATAATTAGGTAATTGCAGCTGTTCAGCAATGTTTTCGACTTAAGCATAAATTATGTTAAATTTATTGTTATATTTAGAACAAATGTATTTCTTCAATTCAATTTTGTTTAATTTTACCCTAAATGGAATCATCTTGTTTTTGTGCCAGATAATTTCTGTAAAATATAGTAGATTTATGGTGGAAAAAAAATAATAGTTTTTGATAGTTATATATATTTTTTTAAATTCTCCCTATAATAGCTTCAATGTAGTAAGCTACTTTTTGCGCTGATTGTAGTGTAACTACCTACTTTTCCAAAATAGTTAATTGACTATAGTTTAAGTACTTTAAGTTCTTTGTTGTTATGCTACTTTTAAGTTTTACAGCGTTGTTCCAGCTATCCATTCTGACTGCTATCCATGCTGCCCCTTTCACATCGGCTGCTATCTGTCTCCATAGAAACTGGATAATTTTTGCTTGTTTGTATGTTTGTTTTTTGTAGGGTGGGGGACAGCTCAGATCTGATCCAGGACTGCCACTGCTTATGTTGCAAGGAATAGTTCACCCAAAAAAATTTTTTGTCATTATCTGTCTCTTAACTTCATTCTGTTTCAAACCTGTATGAATTTCTTTCTTCCATGGACAAAAAAGGAGATTTTAGGCAGAACGTTAGCATCAGTCACCATGTACTTTAATTGGATCTTTTTCCCAAATAATGAAAGTGAACGGTGACTGAGACTAATATTCTGCTTCCTTTTCTGTTCCATGGAGTAAATTATGTCAGAATTAAAAAATTTTGGGTGACTTGTCCCATGCGTGAAATTCGTTTTGTAGACAAATACAAATTGATTCGTAGACATATAACAAAGAAAAAACACAACATAAATACACTGAATCAACATTTAACATTTAACCCCCACTATTACCCCTCCCCCTCCCCAATCACCAACCCCACCCTGACCCCCAACGAACACCCCTGTGGTCACAAATAAGAATACACACACACACACACACAAAAAAAAAAAAAAGAAAGAAAACAAAAAGAAAACAAAAAAGAAAATATAATAATTATATATAATTAAAATTAAACTTCTCTCTCCACAGCCCCTCCCTGAGAGTCCCCCAAAAACACTAAATAATTGCCCCATTTCCTATTAAACAAATCCCGAACCCCCAGCCTTCTGCTTGACACCTCCTCGAAAGCTGCCACCCTCCCCTTCTCCACACACCACTCTGGAAATGAGGGTGCTCCATCTGACTTCCATCCCCTTAAAATAATCTGCCTGCCAATCATAATACTGGTCAGAACCCAATTTTTTATGTGTTTATACCTCAAATTTATGACCGCCCCATCGCCCAAAATACAGAGTCTGAGGCAAAATGAAATTTGAGTGCCCAAAACGTCACATATAAAACTCTGAACCTTCAACCAAAATTCTTGGATATTAACATACCCCCAAAAAACATGGGTTGTGTCTCCATCTTCTAATTGGCATTGCCAGCAGGTGGGTGTGTCTTTTAAGACCAAGCCTATACAATCTATAGGGGGTACAAAAGAATCAACGTAAAATCTTGAATTGCATAAGGCGAACCCTTGCATCTCTAGATGCAGACTTGACATTTTTTAGAATCCTAGCCCACACTCCCTCCAAGTTTAAATCTTTCTCCCATAATCTCTTGATAGAAGTTAAAGCTCTGACCCCCAGACTCTGAATTAGCAGGGAGTAATACACTGATGCCTCATGACCTTTTCCAAAAGCAGTAATCACCTCTCCCAGAGTATCTGCCGCTTTAGCGGAGAGGGAGATGCTACTCCCAAAAACAATACAGAGCAGGTGGCACAGCTATAAATACCTATAGAACTGAGATCTGGGAATCCCAAAATGTTGAACCAAATTTTCAAAAGATCTCAACACTCCACTCATCATATAGGTCACTGAGTGTAGTAACCCCCCTCACAATCCACTCTGACCAGCAGAAAGGGGACTTATTAATACATCATTTAGGGTTCAGACATATGCTTGAGGCAACATTTAAATAAATGTCCGAATTAAACACTCTGGACACTTTTGTGACCATACCGAGTGCAAATGCGAGATAACAGGGTGTAACTTAACTTCTCCGATTAGTTTGATAGAAAGGCTTTGCAATGGCGAAATAGGGGCAAGAACTTCCTGTTTAATACAAAACCAGGGAGGGGCTCTCTCAGGTGGAAGCGACCAATGACCCAAATGTCTGAGACCGAATGCATAATAATAAAAACAAAATCTTGGGTAGGCCTATCCCACCTTTGTCAATCGGCCTATGTAACTTATTAAAATGTAATCAAGGATGCTTACCATTCCAAATGAAGGACTTCACTATGCTATCAAATTGCTTGAAATAAGAGTGGGGGACATCTACAGGGAGAGACTGTAGCAGGTAGTTACATTTTGGAATACAATTCATTATAATAACATTAACCTTCCCAATCATAGATAAAAGTAATGAAGCCCACCTGCCCACATCGCTCGAAAACCTTTTTATTAAGGGGTCAAAATTAACTCTAACTAAATCAGACAAATTTGCTGGGAATAAAATGCTCAAATACTTAATGCCCTGTTTGGGCCACTGGAAGGCGCCCGGCTGGAGAGCCGTTACTGGGCAGTAAGCTGTCAGAGCCAAAGCTTCGGATTTAGACCAACTGACTCTGTATCCTGAGAACTTAGAAAAGGAATTAATAATTCTGTGGAGGCAAGGCATAGATCTAATGGGGTCGGAGACAAATAATAAAATATAATCTGTGTAAAGCAAAAGCTTATGCACCATACCTCCTGCCACCACCCCTGGAAAATCATCTTCCCTTCTTACTGCGGCTGCTAATGGTTCCAGGGCAAGACAGAACAATAATGGGGAAAGAGTGAAACCCTGCTGGGTGCCCCTATCCAGAGTAAAATAATCTGAAATTAATCCATTTGTTTGTACCGCCGCTACCCGGTGTCTATAAAGTAACTTAATCCATCCAATAAAAGTATTCCTAAACCCGTATATTTCCAAAATCTTAAAAAGATAATCCCATTCTACCATATCAAACACCTTTTTGGCGTCAAGTGAGATGGCAGCGAATGAAGTCTGATAATTCGCCACTGACCACATGATATTGATGAAACGCCTAATGTTATCAGAAGAGCTGTGGCCCCGAATAAAACCTACCTGATCTACATGTATAAGAGATGTCACAACTTTACTTAATTGGTTAGCCAGAATTTTTGACAATATTTTTACGTCTAGCTGGATCAATGAAATTGGACAGTAACTCTTACACTCGCTTGGATCTTTGTCCTTTTTAAGAATCAGACTGATCCTTGCTTGTGTCATGGATGGCAGAAGCTTTCCATTCTTTAATGATTCTGTATAAACTTCTAACAAAAGTGGAGCCAGTTCTGTAGCATAAGATCTAAAAAATTCAGCGGCAAAGCCATCTGGCCCCAGAGACTTGCCTGTAGGCAAGGCCTTAATTACCTCGCCAAGCTTCTCCAAGATTATCTCAGAATCAAGATAATTTTTTTGCTCAATTGTCAGTTTAGGGAGATCTAATGGGTCCGCAAAGTTTCTAATATCTTAACCAGTAGACGAAGATGTGGAACTATAAAGACCAAGATAAAATTCTTTAAAAGCATTATTAATATCAATGGCCGAGGTAAACATTTCACCACCAGCAAATTTCACTGAGGGAATGGTAGAAAAAGACTCTCTATGCTTTATATATCTAGCCAGAGCTTCCCTGCTTTGTCCCCCGACTCAAAGTATGACTGTCTTGCCCTGAATAGCCAAAACTCCACCTTCCGTGACAAAATAGTATTATATTTGTATTTCAATCAGGTCAATTCTCTGAGGCCATCAGATGACATTCGGTGCTTCAGCTCTGCCTCGGCACTTTTAATATTCCCTTCCACTTCTCGTGCTTTGGATTTTATGATGAATGAGGCATACTGTATGATCCGACCCCTAAGAACTGCCTTAAATGCCTCCCAAACCACACCCACAGAGGATACTGAGGACCTGTTGGTCTCCATATAAACACTGATTTCAGCCCTTAACATTTGTTGGAATTTAGGATTTTGCAAAAGGGATACATTAAAGCACCAACTATATGATTTCTTTTTCTCCGTGTATGGAAACACCTCTAAACTCACCAGGGTGTGATCTGAGACTAAGGTGTTTCCCATTGAGCAATCAACAACAGATAAAATGAAGGGCTTAGATATATACAAAAATAGATCCTAGAATAAATCTTATGGACTGATGAAAAGAATGTATAGTCCCTACCAGATGGGATCAAAAGTCTCCAAGTATCTGCAAGATTTTTACACACCCTGTGAAGTGTCAGTGTTGTTCTAGGGGGCTTACACACTTTTGCTTCACTATGATCAAGGATTGAGTCCATCAATAGATTAAAGTCTCCACCCAATATTATATCATGAGGGGTGCCAGCAGCTTGCAACATCCCTTCAAGATCTATAAAAAAGCCCTGATCATCAGCGTTAGGTGCATAAATATTAGCCAAAATCAACATTTGCCCCTGAATTTCTGCTAAAACAATAATGACTTACTCACTCCATTGACTTTATGAAGGACAATGTTTGTTGGGGACATGTAATCCTTAGCATCTATTCTCAATTTGGCTGGGAACATCAGTGCAAAAGCGACCTTCCGTTGATGTAAGAGTGTCTTGCATTCCTTGAATCGATCTTGTTTCTCTCTTGTCGAATTCGCAAAGTCTGGGAACAAGAAAATGTTGTGGTTCTTCCAAGAAAGACTTCCTTTACTCCTCGCGTCGCATAACATGAGATCTTTATCAGATGATATCAGAAATTTGGCCAGAATTGATCGGGGCCTGTCTCCCTCAGCGAATTGCTGAGCCAGAACTCTATGAGCTCGTTCGATTTCCAGCTTATGGCCTGTTATGTCGAGCAGACTCGGAAAGCCATCGTCCAGAAATTCCACCATATTCTGATCCTCTGCTCGCTCAGGAATTCCAACAATTCTGATGTTATTTTGCCGGTTACAATTCTCCATATCTTCCAACTTTTCCCAAACTCGCTCCAAGTCCACCTTGGTCTCTAGCGGATCAGCAGCTAATTCCCTCTCTGATGACTCCAGATAATCGATCCGTTTCTCAACATCCGCCACTTTTGTAACCATCTCAGTGAATTTCATCTCCATTGCAGTGATCGATCAACATAGCAAGCTCCTCCAAGTCAGCAATGACCTTCGTCAGCATTGCCGATACGTTCATCAATTGTTGCTGAATTTCCTTCACCTCACCGGCCACCATTGTTGAGATAGTAAGAAATAATATATATATTTTTTTAAAACATATCTAGTTTGTTTAAGTGCATAAAACAATATAAACTTTATATGAATAAACAGTAATGTACCTGAAATCCACAACAATGACATTGCTAGGCCAAAGTAACAGCTCAAAACTCATGACACTCATGACACACTTACTTTTAACCCTTACTACTTAGTAATATTCACTATTCCTTAGCTGAGGTGCATATCTAACTGTTGTAATGTAAAAGGAGCACATGCTCAAAATTTTCATCTGTGAGACTATTGCGCTTCATTGTAAAAATATGATGATATTGATATGAAAATGATCAATATATTATTAACAATTTACTGCGCGCGCCCGCACACACGTTTGCTCAGCTATCTAAATGGGGAAATACCATAGACTTCTTTTGTTTTTATATAAAGTTAACTGTAATTACAATGAATTTACCCTAACCCACACCCTAAACCTAACAGAAAATGTTTTGCATTACTTTAAGTTTTTTTTTTATTATTATTATTATTATTTAATCTATGTGTTTGAAACGTTTTTCCAGAACTCCCCAAAGGGAGGTTAGGTCAGATTTAGCTCACTTCTGGTCAAAAATGTGTCCCCAAACTATTGCTAAGTAAGTATACAAACACACACACAGTCACATATACCTACGTAGACACAAAGCGTTTCTACTTACATTAACTATATTATCGTTCCCATTGAGAGTGAGTCTGTCGCCTTTTCCTCGTGTGACAACTATAGAACTCAAATCCTTCATTGTACATTAGCAGCCACTTCCAACACCATTCTGATTTTCATTTGAAAGGAGTGTCATCAAATAATGATTTAAAGATCAGAGATTCAAACATAGTCCCATTAAGACAAAATGTATAGTAATATTTTTAATAACGAAGCCATTATGTGTTGCTCAGAAATTAAATTCCTCATGCTACAATTTCTGAATTTTCATTTTACTAGACTTCTGGGGATGTTTTTCAGTGGCAGGAACTGGGAGATTAGTCCGTATTGAGGGAAAGATGAATGCAGCAATGTACAGAGACATCCTTGATGAAAACCTGCTCCAGAGCGCTCTGGATCTCAGACTGGGGCGAAGGTTCATCTTCCAACAGGACAAAGACCCTAAGCACACAGCCAAGATTACAAAGGAGTGGCTACGGGACAACTCTGTGAATGTCCTTGAGTGGCCCAGCCAGAGCCCAGACTTGAACCCGATTGAACATCTCTGGAGAGATCTGAAAATGGCTGTGCACTGACGCTCCCCATCCAACCTGATGGAGCTTGAGAGGTCCTGCAAAGAAGAATGGGAGAAACTGCCCAAAAATAGGTGTGCCAAGCTTGTAGCATCATACTCAAAAAGACTTGAGGCTGTAATCGGTGCCAAAGGTGCTTCAACAAAAAAGCAAAGGATGTGAATACTTATGTACATGTGATTTTATTTTTTTTTTAATACATTTGCAAAGATTTCAAACAAACTTCTTTCACATTGTCATTATGGTGTATTGTTTGTAGAATTTTGATGAAAATAATGAATTTAATCAATTTTGGAATAAGGCTGTAACATAACAAAATGTGGAAAAAGTGAAGCGCTGTGAACACTTTCCGGATGCACTGTATATATATATATATATATATATATATATATATATATATAGTATTAAAATATGTAGCTAAATTCAATATAACATGTTTTAGTATGTGAAATGTTATTTTATTATATATTGTTTTACACTATTTTAACCACATTTTATATACTTGTATATACTAGCCTATTCTATCCATATGATGTCATATTGCATGTGTAATAATGATATGACTTGCAACATTGGAACTTAAAAGTTAAAATACAATTCCGCATTTCCACATATAAGTGCTTGTACTATTTTAAAAAAAAATAGAGCTGTGTGAATATGACCTGCAATCTCTTAAACACTGTGGCTATGGGAAAGTGAACATGGGAAAGTGAACATTTACAGTGACAGCAAAACATTTCAATTCCATTTTCATATGTTGTGCAAAGAAATACATCGGCTTCTTCAGATTGTTGAACATGCATTTTCATTTGGGCATTTCTAATTTGCATTGGATGATGACAGAGAGCAGCAGAGAGCACCAAGCATGTGAGTCGTTGTCATGGTAACCAGATAGATTCTGAGCGGATTGATAGAATGAAGGTATCGTCAAATCATCGTGCAGTGCAATAAACGTTCAGTGCAAAATAACGTTGAGGATATTTAATTTCAAAGAAAAAAAAATCAGTGAGCCTAACTGCTGAAACCAGGACAAAATTTAATTTTTTAGAGAAATGACGGGACGCCAGGACAACTCGTAAAACTGGGACCGACTTCTGGTCACCCTAGTTTTCTACCTGCTTTGCTTCTCTCCATGATGTACTGTAGTGATTCCCTCCCACTCTGTCTTTGCTGATGTAATGAGGGCAATAGGCTCAATCTGCTGGTGCTATCGCCACCTAGTGGCATCTTCATGTTAAGGTGATAGTGGGTTTAAAGTTTTAAAAACCTATCACAACAAAAACAAAAACTAAATATTATTTTTATTTTATTTTAGTTTTTCAGAGCCATGAAAATGTATTTTTGTTTCAGTTTTTCTAATAATGTTGATTTTTATTTTTATTTCAGCTTACGAAATTATTATTTTATTTTTTTTAACTCATGAACAACATCTCAGATGTAGATCCTCAATAGTTCGGTTCACTTATAATATGCATTTAGAACAGGTGCATTTTACCAGAATTTGAATAAGAAGCAAATTAAACTACTGTGAACTTGCCTACAAACAGACAGATACAGGACTTCCTGGAGAGTTTAGAATGTCAAAATAAAACCAGAGTGTTTTAAAGTTAAAGGTGCAAGACTGAAAAATATTACTGTTGTATTTAAAATTCTAAAAGTCAATAATTGTAACGAATGAGGCTGGTATCCCTTCAGCCGACCACCAGAGGGAGCCCTCTCTTGAATACTGACACTGTACTGTTTCTTCTATGGTGACTTCCTGTTTGTATCATATAAATAGCCATACTTTTCCATCGTTATTTGCAAATTATTGCCAGTTTCACTGCCTTATCAAGTGTTATTCTCATTGCCTGTTTATTGCCTACTTGTTATGACCATTAAGCCCACTTTACTGAATTACCGATTTTGAATTACTGTTTTGCTCTGTTTGCCTGGTTATACTGATCACCTGTGTAACGACTACTTTGCCTGCTTCAACGATTATGTCTCTGCCTTGTGTTTTGGATTTGTCTGCTGATTGTAATAACTAATTGCACATGCATTCTACCTTCGCCTCCAGGTCGAGTCCATTACAATAATAGTAATAATAATAATGTATTATTTGTTTACAAATGATAACAATATTTAAGTTGAATGGGTTCCAAAAAATAACTGTGAATGTAAAGTGAATTGATATCATACAACTAAATTGAACAAAAAGATCTGAATCCTTTAAAGTCCAGATACAAAATTGAAAACTTGAAAAAATAAAATAAAAACTGCCTTTTTTACTGAACACTTAGACTGAAATTACTGTTAATTTTGCTGCTACACTATCCAGTAGACTAGTTAACAAAGTTTTTCTTAATAAGCTATACATTTATATTGAAATAATGTGTAGTTCGAGGTTTGTGTTTCTTTACATATTACAGAGTACCCCCAATTAGCTCCACAATAATGTAAAGATATTATAAACTGATTATGCAAAAAAACAACACTGGTATCGGATCATTATCGGCCTATACTGAGATTTCAGATATCGGAATCGGATCGGAAGAGAAAGTGGTATGAGTGCATCCCTAGTCGAAACACAGAAAATGAAGACAAACTGCACCCCCCAAGTGTTGCTGCAGTGGTGTAGTATGTAAAGATAGTGTGGATGTGCTTTTTTCATGCGGACGACCCAGGTTCATTCCTCCTTTTGTCTCACTTTTTCCCATCCTGTTCCCTATATCCACTCTTAATATTTCCTTTAATTCTCCTTATAATAATAAATACAATTTTGTATTAAGTTTAATTGCCTAGCAGTGATTTGGTAAGTGAATGTCAGGGAGTTGAGAGATCGGTAGTGATCACACTTAGTGTAAATAGCATTTAGTGCAATTTGCATGTAGTGCAAATAACCTTTGCCATTTTTCTTTTTCTTTTTTTAATATTATTTAAGAAATGTTAGGTGATTGCCTTAGCAGGCAGTAGACAGGATGTCAGCTTGCTCGCTTTTGAAGCAGAGCATTTACTCCAATCTAACGCAAGCTTTTACTTCATTTTCTGAAACTCGTCTATACATCCAAACAAAAGCCCCTCATGGTTCGTCCTTGCACCAAACAAAACCATAGCCTCCACATGAAGGCTAGCTGCGTTTTTATGAAACAGACTCACATGTCAAAGCGATCTGTGATGCAGTTTTAACCAGTGAACAGCTGTAACCTTGAACAACAAGCCTGTCTAAGGTCACTCAATTTTTCATTCAAGCATTTTTTAAAAGGCTCGCTAGGTATGGCAATGGAATATTGATACTGTCTGATACACGTTAAAATCCCCCAGGTCTCCCTGAGTGCCTTTTCCTGATAAATAATTTGTAGCAATATCAAGGTCTGTTCCTGTGTGTCCGTAACAGATTTCACTGCTCACCACATCAGCTTGATGCCTTTACAATTGACGTTGAAGTTCACAAATATCTTAAAAGAGATTATTTGCACGTCACATCTGTGGCACAAATACTGTATGCACTATGCATATCTAGCCTATGCATTTCTTCAGCAGAACACAACAAAGATTTTTAGTCGAATATTTCAGCTGTCCTTACAATGCAAGTGAATGGTGATCAGACCTTTGTAAAAAATCATATAAAAAAATCATATAAATGAAACATAAAAGTAATCGATTTGACTCCAGGGGTTAAATCTATATCTTCAGAAGTGATATGATAGGTGTGGGTGAGAAAATTATTCTCAATATCTACACTTTCACTTTTACATTTGAAAGCCACATGTGGTGCCTGTTTAGATTCATGTTCACATCTGAAAGTGAGTGGATATTTTGAGTAAAAAAAAAAAAGGACTTTTTTTAACTGTTTCTCGCCTACACCTGTAATACCGTTACTGAAGACATTGATTAAACCACTGGAGTCGTATGGATTAATTTTATGTTTGGAGCTACAAAGGTCTGATCACCATTCACTTGCATTGTATGGACCTACAGAGCTGAAATATTCTTCTAAAAATCTTCATTTGTGTTCTGCAGAAAAAAAGAAAGTCATATACATCTGGGATGGCATGAGGGTGAGTAAATAATGAGATCATTTTCTTTTTTGGGTGATCTATCCCTTTAAGTACAACAATACACAAAAATAAAACTTAATAGGAGAAAATTTGCTTTTTCTAAAACATTATTGACAATAATAAATGATTAATGGTATGTTAAACAAAATTAAATGTATAATACACCATAAGACATGGACTAAAAGCTACAAAACTACATTTATTTATTTCATTGTGATTTAAAAGGAATTATATAATAACTTTTTTCCCATTTAAAATGTTAAAGTTTTGTCGCAAAGTCTTCATTTAAATATTCATGCCCATTTTTCACCATACACACAGCTAGGAAATGCACAAAGTTTGGAAAATATTCACACATTTTTGTATCGTTAGTTCTTCTGATGTTTTGAAAAATAGTATTTATTCTACTTCCTCCTTATTAACTCATCGTGACTGCGCAGACCTTGTTGTGACTGTGCAGACCACATTTCTAAACAATGGCCGAACAGGCATTGTTGACATAAATGTGGCCAGTATTAATGTTTTTGTCTTGCTGATGTTGCGCAAGTTCAGAAAGAGACGGTCTGGCAGCCTAATTCCATTAAATGCTGTTTTTAAACAGGTGAGGAAGTTTTGAGTCCTAAGGATACCTTAAACATCATAATTCAATGAACTCAAACGACTTACTGAATATCAGGGACTGCTTTGTGTGGTTTTAGGATGCTAGCCAGTAGTTGTTTATCATCACAACCGGTACATTTCCTGTAGTGGCACACGCCTGGATTTCATTCAATGGAACGCAAGAATAGGAACTACTGTAAAAGATGTTTTATGGGATGTGGTGTTTAAGTGAGACAGGATGACCTGTGCTGTTTGCCATAAAACTGGAGGCAGAATAAAGCTAAATATTCCCATTGTCATAAAGAAATAAAATATTTCAGCAATAAGGAGCGGGAGGGTGTGCTTATTTGTGGCTACAGGGCATTGTTAGGCATGACACGCAGTGTTCAGAATTGAATTCATCAGTATCAACTGTATTCACAACATAGCATGGAATTGATTAACATTTTAATAGAATTAAACATGATATGCCAATTAATTGAGAAATTAATGATTTATTGTATAGTAATTAAAATAATTATAAATATTATTATGAATAAATATTATATTTTAGATAACCCAAATACATTACATCATACAGTATACTGTGGCAGCAGACAGGTTAAGCATTTCTACAATACCAAATGTGTCTCTAGAAGTCAAAATATTCTTTGTTTTATTTATATATCATTGAACATAACCCTTTTATTGGCCTACTTCTGTCTGCACTTGCATCCCAGGCACGAGACCACATAAGGGTCAGAGTGGCACTGGTCCATCCAGATTGAATCAAAGCTGCAGAAATATACTAACAGTTTGCAAATAAAAATAATTTTCAGATGGAAAACATTTATACATATAAATGATGCGATCCAAAGTGCATCTGAACAGTGGTGAAACACTCTTAAGATGTGTTACATTCATACAAGCAGACAGCGAAGTAAGTTTGAAGTAAGTTTGGAGCAGAAGAAATAGAAATAAACCTTGTGTAAATTGTCAGCTTTACGCTAAGCTAAAATGCTATTTCTATCCATTTTACATGCACGTTACCAGACACGATCATAATTTTTAATCAAGAAAATTCACGTTGGATCATAATTTCTTTTTTCTAGTAAGACCTTTGATATTAGGGCAAAAATCGTATTCTTGATAATATTTTTTGTATTGTTTTCCTGTAAAAATACCTAAAAATCCTTAAAACAAGATAAATTTGATTTATTTTGTTTTAGAAACAACACTGCATAAGATATTTAGGTTTTTCAGAGAATGTATTTTTAACGTGTATTTTGTCTTACTGTACTGGCAGAGTTTTTATAGTCAAAACAAGTGAAAAAATCAATCAGTGCTGAAGAAGTAATCCAAAGTATTTAGAATACATTACTGACCTTGAGTAATCTAACGGAATACATTACAAATTACATTTTACAGCATGTATTCTGTAATCTGTAGTGGAATGCATTTAAAAAATAACCCTCCCAACCCTGCCTGTAAGTGACATATTCAAATGACAAGAAACGCCGTTAGACACAAATGCTGTGAAGAAGCACACTTGATCATATTTTGAAAAACAGACGAAAGAAAAGCCATCACAGGTTCATAGGTTTGTTGGTGCTCATGTGCGCAGCGCGAGGGTGTCTCGTGGAACATATGACAAGTTCTCGCTATTTCTTTTCTGTCCATAATCTGGGAAGAATTTGCAGAAATAGTGTCATCTATGAGAACACTGAATATTTAAACAAAGATGCACATTCTTTTGTTCAACTTCAGTTGAAGTTGGTTTTCAGAATTGAGTGAGTCCAGCCTTGCTCTCCAAAGACTGAAAATAACGATGTTTTTTTGTTGGAAATCATAGATTTAATGGAATAAACAATGGCGTTACTACAGTAATATGGTGTTCATATATAGTAACCATGTTTAATTTTTAATTTTACTACAAAATACCATGATGATACTATGGTTACTGTAATAAAACCATGGTTCATTTTTGTAAAGGAATGTTAGGGTTAGGTTTAAGGGTAGGGGTTGATGTAGTGTGTCTGTGGTACTCTAAATATACACAGTAAACACACTCTAGTGATGCCCCTACACTGTGAGTATTTAATTAGGGGTGCAAATGGTATCTGCCACTGTTTGTACCAGGGTTGACGTGCAAAAAATATTTGCCACAATTTGCACTGGGGTGTAAATAGCATCTACCTTTATTTGCACCAGGGTGCAAATAGCATCTGCCAAAAATATTTGTGGTCTGTGATTTCTTCAGTCAACAAACAAGTGTGGCGTAAAGCTAATTTTCCAGCATTATGTTGTCAGTACTGTATTAGTAACTACAGGTATATGTACATATTGCTATGAAATTTAATTGACTGCAATGTGGTTTCTGATTACCAACGAACCTGAGTCTACATTTGATCCGAACCTCAGAAGACAGATGTATAACTAGTAGGGCAGGATATTAATACAGATTTCCCGATTCGATTCCAATTCACAAGCTCTCGATTTGATTTGATTCCGATTTCGATTCGATGTCGATTCATATGTGTATATTAAAGTTATAGTGTCCTTTTTGCTTACATGTGAAATCAATTCTATCCCAGCTAATGCTATTAATTGTACAGAGGTCCTTCTAACTAGGTACATTATGAAATTTTACTAATGATATATTATTCGTTTTTCATAATTTTGGTCACATTTTAGCTTTTAAAAACGAACAAATCTATGTATTTAGTCAATATATTAGATAATATATTGCATATACTATTTTTTGTTACATGTTTATTGTTTAATTGTATAATTTGTACTATTTACAGGTATTTTACCTTGATTTGTTAAACACGTGTTAAAAACCAGTACTGTCTCTTTAAGAAAGATGGCATTTCTGTAAATAGCGTCTTTAAATGAACTTATGTTATTGAGAGGGACTCAAATGGCTTTATCTCATCCGTGCTACACGTGATTAGAATTAGATGTTTCTTTTTTGTTGTTTTTGACAGTCAACAACTGACTGTAGAGAGAAGAAAGGGTCTTAAAAGAGACATTTAATAACAAGTGTGTCGCGTGGATCTCGTCTCTGGACACATTTTACATGGAACAACTTTTACTCTCAACACACACTGAAATGAGCTTGCTGCTGAATACTCCACCACTATACTACACAATCACATGTAAGTGAAATCTAAACATATACCAGCCAGTTGCCAATATACATTTTAGTCGCATAGCATGAAATTTGGTTGCTAATGTGGGGGATTTTCTCTCATTGTAGTGGAGGGCTGCGCATAGAGTAAAAGATCGATCTTGGGATTTAAGAATCGATATCGATATCGTTCAAATGAAAATCACGATGCATCAGAATATGGATATTTTTGAAATATAAATATTTACTGAGAAAGCCCCTTTAATATTTCAGATAATTAAAATGCATTACATTATTGTGACAGATGAGTAAATCATTGATAAGACAACACAAAAATTGACTTTAGAAGGCAATATATTGTTGAATATAAGCCAATCATTGGCCTATAGTTCACAGCAATCTGTTTTGCAATTTAATTCATCAGTCAGTCCAAAATGTATTATAAGGTTTTGTCTAAGGACATGTTAATGCAAACCTGAGTCAGACAAGGGGTGGAGCTGGGATGGAGTTACTGTTTACAAACAAACACTCCAACCCGCCCCTTCCGGTTTCTTTTGGTAGCCCAGAAAAGAACAGCTGTCTATAGACGTTTCGCTCAAATTGCGCAGAAACTGCCCAAAAAGTGCTGTTTGTGGGGTTGAAACACCCTGTTTCCCACAGATTATTGGAGATTAGGGCTTCTTTAAATTTCCACCAGATCCTTGCATCAGGAAAAAACTCAGGATTTCACATAAATGATGAAATTCATAGGTCACCGTCATTGTAATTAGTGATGGGAAGATCGGATCACATTACTGACTTGAATCGTTTTATTTAGCAAAATGAACAAATCTTTATTCAAGTCATTTCGTTCATTTGAGCAGAACTAAATTAAAATGTTACATTTTCAATATCCAAATCCCCCCAACACTTCTACTTATGCAAACTTTGATTATAGTCCTAATAAGGAAAAATTGATAATGCAGCCAAGGACAAATTATGAGAAACAGAAAGATTAGTTCACCTCTGGAAAGAATCTTCTTGTCCGAGTTGTTCGTTCTTTTGTCACGTGACAACCATATGTGCATAGCGTATACAGCTGTCACGTGACAACAGAACGAAGGACTCGGACCAGATGACTCGAGAGCTGAACTAATCATTTCTGTTTCCTGTGTGAGCAATGCATAACGTATACGGTTGTCACGTGACAAAAGAACGAACGACTTGGACCAAAAGAGTTGAAAGGTGAACTAATAATTTCTGTTTCCTGTACTTTTTTCATGTAACAAACGAACGGAGATTGTGCAATGCACATGCGCAGCCAACACAAAATGAACGAATCACTCTCTGAGACTACTCGTTCTTCTGAGTCACATAAAAGATTTGTTCAAAATGAACGAATCATTCATGAACGACCCATCACTACTTGTTATTGTGTCTGCTCTATTAGACCCAACTGACCCACAGCAGCTGTTTGTGGATATTAAAAATATTTTTTTTTTACTAAGAAATTGTGCAAACTGTGATCACAAACGGCTATTTTTAATTTCCAAAGTGCTCTCACTGTGACAGATATGAAGTCAAATATGATCTAAGGATGATCTTATCTGATCAAGATCATCATATACGATATAACAAGAGGAACAGATCCCATCTCCACCACCGCAGCGCATGGACTACTGTTTGTGAAATGATAAGTGAATACAAATAATGTCATACTGCTAAAATGATGTCTTTGCATTTATTTTGAATTTAGTAAATAATATTGTTCAGTAGAAATGGCTGTTATTAATTTTGGATATGGAATATGATCATATTGAAGTAAAATATTATTATTGTATGTGGGTTCATAATTTAAGCAGTTAAGACATATATTGTATGTCTGATGGTAGTTTTCATTTCTAAGAACCTAAATTCTTTAGAAGTGTGTTAAACGTGTGAGGATGTGTATTCATCAACCTGTTACATGTCCGACATAATCATACAGGCTCATTAAACTTGTTTTGACGATATTTCAGAAAAGAACCCATACTGTCTTCACTGTAAACCACAGACATTCCTTTATAATTACTTTTATTAACATTAAAAGACATTATTACATTCTATAAAGCTTAAAAAGACTATTAAAACTGCAGCACTGCCTATTTCCACCATTGAAATCTGCTGCTGTAAGAACCCAGAAGCAGGGTTTCCAGCGGGGTGATGTCAGAGTAATTTCATCTATTGGCCACCCCACTCGCGATCGCCGTTTTGGTCATTTTTTTGTCTTGGGCACAATTTAGTTTTTTAGAGGTGGAACAGTCTCTGTCAGGGGCATCAATATACCTTGGCTGCCTAGTCAATGCAATGGAATATATTTTAATTACAGAATTAACATAGTTTTAAATTATTTTGTGTCTCTTTTGTTTGTTTGACTACAGCCGTGGTTACATGCGTATGTAATGGGAGCCAGCTGATAGATGTAATGTGTAGAAACCTCACCCTCCTGACCTCAAGAGGTGCACTAGCGACTGACACTAGAGGCTGTAGCCTTTAGCCTCCTTGTTAGCGCACCCACCTCCCATGCCAGAGACAGCGGTTCGAGTCCTGTACAGAGCGGGTAGAACGGGAGCGTCACAATGGTGCCGTGACTTGGATGCGAGTGAGGTTTGGGGGGTGTGTGTAATGGGAGCCAGCTGATAGATAGCTGTGCAATGTGTATAAACCTTACTCTCCTCACCTCAAAAGGTGCACTAGTGACTGATGTTAGAGCCTTTAGCCTTCTTGTTAGCGCACCTGCCTCTCATGCCGGAGACACCGGTTCAAGTCCCGTACGGAGCGGGTTGAACAGGAGTGTCACACATAAGTCTGCACGTACTCTACAGGGTGCTCCTATCTCGTGGGGAGCATTTAAATGTGCTAAATGCCCCACTTGACGCAAAATGATATAAAGACACAGCCGTTAGTGTATTATGAGTGTGTAAACAGATGGGACAAAAATTTGCACTGTCTTGACACGATATTAATACAAATACAGCCGTTCACGTATTACGTGATGGAGACAGGACAAAAATCATGTGCGTCATATTTTAAGGCTGGTGCTGTTAACATATTTGTTTTTGTTTTTTTCTCTACTGTAGTTCTACCTGTGCTTGCATTTCAATTTGTCATTTGGCTTCAGTATGTCCAGTACAAGTAGCCTATGTATTTGAATGAGTCATATGAAGCTGCTTTTCAATAGAGTGTTTAGTGTGTAAATAGGTGCTTCAGTGTGATATTTGAGGATGGCTGCTGCAGCACGTATTGATATTATCAGGAATTAATTTAAAATATTTGACGCTGTCCCGTAAGTTTGGATGACATCATCGGAACATGCCATACCTTGGCTTTTGGTGAATTGACACCACTGGTCTCTGTACAACCGCAACACACAGGAGACCTAACATGTGTGCACACCAAGGTTGCCACACCTCTCCAATGTCCCTCCGTTTTTGTATCCATGCGCCTCCACTTTCTACACCAACAAACAGATACTACAAGCTTGAATTTTCCAGATGGAAGGAATATTTAAATCGACAGCCCTAGTAATTAGGTTTGACTTTAAACAGAGCACTCTTGTTGATCCGGGTACACTGACGGAAGCAGACACGTCAGAACACAATGTGTCATGTTGGACTGATGTTACAGTTAACAAAAACACTCTGCTGTCAGTTGCATTGCCAACTTTCTACCAGCCAAATACGGGGCATTCCAGCTTTAAATACGGAACACTTTTTTTTTCCCAGTGGGGCTCCAGCATGAGACGCTGTGCAAAGGTTAAAGAGGTCCACCTAAACCCTGTTTACATTGAAAACAATTGAAAAACAGGGCCGATGGACACAAAAACACATTCATGTGAACAGTCCCTAACACACTTAAAATGAAAACTGCTTTAATACAATGTCCAGGAAAAAACTAATTTCTATCAATCTTCACTTTTTATAAACATGACATTTTGCCAAAAGAACAAAGCTGCAATTAATAAAAATAGACAAAATTTTTCTGTCAAGCATTTTCTTCCCCATAATTAACTTAATCCTTTTCCATTTTAACTGGCTTCCTGTTAAAAATTTGGGTCATCAGTTTGTAGATGGTATGCTATATGACTAATGTGTCAAAAATAGTATTTTATATTTAGTATAATATATATATATATATCACTAAATAAATAATTTAACTCAGGACAAGTCTTAGTAGTAGCCATGCATTATAATGGACTTTTATGGGAGAGAAAACGCTTAACATGAAATATTGTATTTCTCCTTGGATTACAGTGTTGCTGTTTTGGCAGTAAACAGTGTTTATCATAAGGGAAATATTTAAAAAAAAAATCACAAAAAAAGTGATTTTTACTAAATCTATACTGTATTGTACTTAAAAAAAAAAAAAAAAAAGAAAAAAAGTGCTGCATTCTTTTCCTCACTGTCACTGAGTGACAGAATGAGCACTGAAATAAGCAATGTAATGTAATGTCATGAATTATTGGTGTTTTTGATATCACAGTGGTGAGAAACAATTATCATGCACTTTTTCAGAGCACCTAGATGATAGTTTAACTACTTTATTACAAGTAACTTGTAGCTTGAGAAGACAAAGTCTCAAAGTATCTTCCCCAGCAGTGCACACCTACAGGTTGCCAGCTAATTAGAACCATTCTAGGCCATAATAAATTATTCTAATTAACTTTGGTGCGAAACTGGGCCTTAAATTATCAACACGCCACCAGGTGCTGAAGCCTCGGACAGAGCCCTACTGAGAAAACAGGAGCTAATTTTGAGACATTATGCTATTGGGTTACAGATCTGTTGCTCCTTGTCCTCTCTCACCGCGACCTTGCCCCCCGCATTCACGTCTGAATTCCCTTGATGGACACAAACTCTTCTCAGATCACTGGTTCCACCTCAAAATTGTCTTGGTATTTCACTGGTTATTGCAGAGAGTAAGCACAATCAAATTGGCCCTGTATCACACACACACACACACACACACACCTGTGATAAGATGAATGAGTGTTGTCAGTAAATGCGCACAGGGTGAATTCACACTGTGAAAAGAAGGGCATTATCTCCCTCAGAACCCTGACAATGCAAAAACTGCATCGCAACCTCATTAAACAGTGTGAAAATGACTCACTAATTTTTTTTACAATTTTGTCAACATTAATGGTATCAAATAAACATCTGTATCATCTTAACACAGAAAAATATGCTTCTACCACACATCTTCGTGATCATTCATCTAGACTAGTGTACAAGAAACCCAAACTGTTTTTTTTTTTTTTTTAAAGTAACATTACAATAGACACAAGTGACAATGTGTCAAAGACAACAGCATATCTTTAAAATCAACATGAAATCAAAATTTCAAAAAATCGAGGTTACAGTGAGGCACTTACAATGGAAGTGAATGGGGTCACTTTTTGGAGGGTTTAAAAGCAAAAATGTGAAGCTTATAATTTTATAAAAGTATTTACATTGATTATTCTGTTAAAAGTCATGTATTATTTGAGCTGTAAAGTGTTTTAAATTGTCATTTTTACAGTAATTTTGGGGTTTTAGGGTTTGTTGACATTACATGTCATGCAACGAAGTTGTACAATTGTATATAACTACACAAAAGGTTAGGAAGCGATTTTATCACACTAAAATCATGTTAACACACATATTTGTTTTTTGTCTTGTGGCTATACTTTTAAATAGTGAGTGTTTTAATTAGTGCTGTCAGTCAATTAAAAATTGAAATCGCGATTAATCACAATATTTTTGTCGTTAATCACGATTAATCGCAGATTTTGGAAGTGCTGAAATTTGACACTATATATATACACACTTCTTATCCTGTCAAAATGCATTTATTTCCATCTTAGGAAAGAAAACAAAATGTAACAATATAATGCTTTAACATTTTCCAAACAAAGTCTTCCACAGTATAAAGATGCACTGAAATGGCACCAATTCTGTCACAAAGGCAAGACAAAGAGACCCAAGTGCAGAGGAACAGTTGAAAGGATTTATTAACAATATAATTATAACTAAATAAATTATAACTAAATTATAATTAATCTTAAATTATAAGATCCAGGTGAAGTGTGGAGATCCCGGCACCATCTGCAGTAGAAGGTGATGGGTGTGTTTGTCGATGAGTGCACGCCAACCACGCAGTGAGCAGATCCGTAAGGAATACTTCGTGAAGAGTGTGTTCGAAGGCGAGTTTATGCGTTGTGGTAGTCAGGAGCAGATTCGTGAGGAATCCTCCATTAAAGAGATGTGGACGAAGAGAACAGGCATACAGCAAACTGGAAGGCATCCACACTCCCGACATGTGGGCAGAGATGGGCAACCAAAACAGATACACAAGACAGGACCAACTAGGCAGCTTTATCTGCCGGTAGACTGTGGCTATCCACTTTGCTACAGCAATCGTGAAGCTGCGTTCATGATTCGCATCTGGGCATCAACGCCAGCGCCGATTTGAAATCCACACGAAGAGCGTTTGCAGACAAAAATGTCTCATTCTGTGTTTTGGTGATAGTTAAGACTTGACGTGCTTCTGTAGTAATTAAAATGCACCTTATGTAGGCTGAAAAATACTTTTTATCACTAGTCCCATCTGGGCTTGTTTTGTACATCAAATAGCATTAAGAGTTTCATTTTATCACTGAAGCGCAGATGTGTGTGTGTGTGTGCAGATGTCACCAGTTACACAGAGATTCTTTTATTTACTGATATAACAACCTCCGCGGCTCTATCATAGGAGAGAGTGTAATGGTCAACTAGTGTGATACAACAGTACTGCCGCTTTATGCTGTTTTATGCTAAGCTTGTAGGCTCCCTTGGTAGAAGGTCTCTGGTGTGTTGTGATGTGTGCATCAGTGTAATAAGTCCGGGCCAGTGGCGAATTCTCAGGGCTAGCAAAGCCTTCTCTGCTGGCCTAACATGCCTAATAAATAAATATTTTTTCATCCTTTCATTCTCATTCACCTTTTTGTCTATGTATTTTCAATCACTTTCCACTCCTGATTCATCTACAAACGAATAGGAAAAAGCAAAAAATGTATCCAATCAGAATTTATTCCTTGATGCTTACGAGCAAAGCATGACGGCTGTTTCACATCGCATGCCCAAAGCCGAGCTCGTAGATGAAACAGCGCGCGAGTCTAAGCTCCGCCCCATTAAGCCTTCAGAATTTCTACAGAATCCCTCAACAGTGCAAGTGAATAGGCATCTAATGTCAGATTGTCAGATTCTTCAGTCAGTCAGATTGATTTATTTGTTCTTGATGGGTGTGGTCTTTAGGATATGTCTCGGACGAGGCCTTCTACCTGGCCTTGAGTGATGCAATCACACTTTAAGTGATGTACGTAATTTGAAAAGGAAGAGCGTGAGATCAAGCTGATAGAGTCAGCTGCCATCACTACCACTACCACCATTGATTTAAAAACCTGAGATGTTCTGCATGATCGTGAGATTGTTTAATTTATTAAACAGGTAAGGAGGGCTGATTTTCACTTCAAGTAAACTGGTAAGTGCTTTTTACATTGTTACAGCAACATCAGCTGTTTTCTAAGTGTAAATTGGGCTGCTTGAGCATTCAGTATCAGTTCCAGTTTTAAAAAGTAACCATTTACCCTGGAGGTGGTCGCACACAGAGTCACGGCTAGGACATGGCACAGGTATCAAACATGGGGCACGTCGATGCGGTTCAGGTTGCAGACAGTACACACAAAAGTTACCAAGGTTTTTCCCTTGTTCAAAAATGAAGAATGCTAAAGTAAATAATTTATGTCCATTGATAATGATTTGGGTTTAATTTAATGGAAAATATGTGAGTTGCGCTCCGTGGTGAGGCAGAAATTTGAGCAGCCTCCAGAATCGTAGCTGGGCGCCGCCGATAGACACAGAGTGGCGGCGGTGGTGTGCATACCTTAAATGAAAAAAGTTGTTTCGAAATTTAGAATATGCCATTTTTTCCACCATACACGTCAGGTGTGTGACCCCCTTGAGGAAAAAAAAATGATTGCAAGCAACATTTATATAGCAAATATTATTAGATTGCCTTTTCCAGGTGTTATAGACCTCCTTGGTAGATTCATAAAGAAAATTATGATTTTTGAATGTCAGATCGGGAGACATTAATTTCACAAAACAATCATGCTGCAGTTAAAATTAGGCTTGCTTTGCTTGAGCATTCATTGATGTTTCAAGTTTTGGCTTTTGTGAGTGGATGTGTTTTTAAAGTCAGCTGGTATTATTAGTTGGCTGCAACATAATGTATGATGTCCATAGGCATAGGGTGTCTTATTGTGAAACGGTGTTTTCTTAATGGCATGAATCGCACTGAAGGGCTAGACTTAAAATGCACAGGCCGTCACTGGTCCGGTCAGACACATTGCAAATGTTATGCCCTTGCCAACGTTTATGTTGTATTAACGGTAAATGCGTTAATCATGATTAATAAAAAATAACACGTTAAACTTTTTTAATTAATCACATACGTTAACGTGTTAATTCTGACAGCTCTAATTTTAATGTTTACGGATTGGGCCCCATTCAATTCCATTTTAAGTGAATGGGATTTTAATCCCCACAGCCACCACCATTGTGTCTTTGAGCAAGGCACTTAACTCCAGGTTGCTCCAGGGGGATTGTCCCTGTAATAAGGGCACTGTAAGTTGCTTTGGATAAAAGCATCTGCCAAATGCATAAATGTAAATGTAAATGTAAGTGCCTCACTGGAAATCAGATTTGTGCTTTTTTTAAAGAAATGAGGGGCAAGTCAATCAATAATCGGTATTATAAAACAAACGCTGTTGTGCTTAACTAATATTAAACCCGGAATATTCCTTTAACACTGCTGTTGTAGGTAAAGCAGTCTTTCTAAAATGTTGCCAATAGTAAATGACTAAGTTCAGGCATGCAGCTCTTGTTACAGTATCTGTTTGCCAATCAGCTTGCTCACTTGTGATATATCAAGACAATGGGCACACATGGTGTAAGCTGATAGGTCCTTTGATGTGTAATTGGGTAGCCAATCAACTTGTGTACTCTCTCTTTGTCTAACACTTAAATTTGTTCATGCTGCATCGGAAAACCGCATACTGTCACAGTGTGTCCTGTATTTAATGAAGGATGAAGCCTGGGTAGCTCAGTGGTAAAATACGCTGGCTACCACCCCTGGAGTTCGCTAGTTCGAATCCCAGGGCACGCTGAGTGACTCCAGCCAGGTCTCCTAAACAACCAAATTGGCCTGGTTGCTAGGGAGGGTAGAGTCACATGGGGTAACCTCCTTGTAGTCGCTATAATGTGGTTCGTTCTCGGTGGGGCGCGTGGTGAGTTGAGCATGGTTGCCGCGGTGGATGGCGTGAAGCCTCCACATGCGCTATGTCTCCGTGGCAACATGCTCAACAAGCCACATGATAAGATGTGCAGGTTGATGGTCTCAGATGCGGAGGAAACTGGGATTTGTCCTCCGCCACACGGATTGAGGCAAATCACTATATGACCATGAACACTTAAAAAAAGCACATAAATAAATTGGGCATTCCATTGGGAAAAAATAAAAAATGAAGGACACACTTATCTGCCGGCAGACAGTACATTATTTTAGGTATGCATGAAAGTAGTATGAATAGATTTCGGACATACTTCATCCGGGCACGTTGGCACTGTCTTGTAACAAGAATATATGATGTAATTGTCACATATTCCCTGTTTTTTTTGCATTGACTTTTATGTTGAAATTCTTGTTTAGTTCCCACGTTCCTGTTTCCTGTTAGTTTGTAGTCCTTTGTAGTTTCATTTTATGATTGGTTTTCCCCTGATTGTTTCTACAGGTGTTCCTCATTCCCTTGTTTGCCCCTGTGTTTTACACGGGCAATAAAAGTGATTTGATTTGATTTGTATTTAAGCCCTTGTTTTCCCTGTTTCCTTTGCCAGTCTTCACATGTATTGTCATGTTCTGTACCGGGTTCCCTGTGCTTTGTTTTCATTTTTATTCTGAGTTACTTTGTTCATCTTTTGTTTCCATTAAAAACTGCACTTAGATCCTCCATCCTCCCTTGCCACGTTACAGTAATAACAACAATCGCGAAAACTATCTGCTCTGGTTTTGTTAAACAAGCACCATTCAAGCACAAGGAACAATTATCTTGGTATATAAAGCACTTACAGTTGAGAAGAGGCATCCGTCTTGCGATTTACCGCCATTCCTTTTAAATCCAGTGTTTTGAATATGACGTTGCATCAGCTTCCAAGGGATTATGGGCTCGTTAAGTGTCCAGTCAATCCACGCTTTGGAATCTCGCCAGAAATAGGAGGTCATCCAGCTATTTCTCGCTTACTACTTCATGAATGCTGTGGATTCGGACATACTACTCCATTGGCATAATGTTTTTGGCATACTATACAGTAAAGAAGTATGGATATTTAGATGCAGCATCAGTTTCCAAGTAAGCCTGTTTCATTACAGAGCGCTGCAAGCGTTTTCTCTGAAACCCTCCACCTCCCCAGCTTCACTTGTCTAGATCTGCTACATGGAGACTGTATTTATGAACACATGCTTGTTGCACCATGTCTGTTTATGTTCTAGCAGTAGCAAGTCTCTTTACTTGCTCTGCAGCAGCAGTAGCAGCGCAGCAGGTCAAGTCCGCCAAGATCAATATCTTATCAATATGTCATATCCACATTAACAAGCTTAATCTTTCTGACAGTTGTCATGGCTGAAATACAGTAATTTAATGCCAGTTAACATTAATGTTTTAAAGTTTATGGCAATAACAGCAAATAACAATACATTTGAAAAGGAAGCACTGGAGATGCTCTGGAGGGTGAACTTGATCTTCAGCCTCCTCAAAAGTGTTTCTATGCATGTGTATATTTTTTTTTTACTTACACAGGCTCAGCCAATGGCATGAGTTTGGGGTGAAACTCTCTGGGGGGAGGGGGGAGGGATTTAGTTGCCCTTTTCAGCTTTAGATATATTTAAAAAATAAATATTGTTAATTATTTAAATATAATTTATTTTTTATATTTAATTTATAATTTAAATATAATTTAAATAATTATATTAAAAAATATTGGCAGCAAGAATTTGCTTCAAGGGTGTTACTTGTTATCATCACTGGTATGGAGAACTGATGCTATGAAATAAAGAATCCAAAGAACTCGTGGATATAATGTTGAAATGCGTTTATCAAAATAGAAACCCTTCATCAGGGTGTGTATTACAGCAAACATTACAGTCATACACTTTATGTGCACACCCTGAGGCTTATTTTAGCTACAACACTTTGATTGTGGTTGTTGTAACAGACATTGTAATAAAGCCATTTTATTTTGGTTCGATAAGTTCATTGTTCAGTGTTATCTAACAAATATAATTTGGGTTTTTTTAAATTCCTAGCATGAGACCAAAATTGACAAAACTCCTCCTAAATGTTTGAAAGCGAGTACAGATCTACAACCTGTAGTTTATAAAAAATACAATTGTTCATTGTTAGTTCATGTTAGTTCAAAATGCATTAATTAATATTAACAAATTTTAATTTTTAAAATGTATGTTGAAATTAACATCAACCAAGGTTTATAAGTGATGTAAATGTATTGTTCAATGGGTGTGCTGTGTGTTGATTGACAGGCTTTGCAGTGCAGGTGGCTTCCACTTCCTGCACCATTTATTTTCCCTCTCTCTCTGTTTTCTCAGTGTAATCCTTTTCCGAGTGAATCGCATTACACTATTCTTCTCTTTAATACTCGTTAATAGCACAATATCTCCTGGTGTCTCCTCTGCCAACACAAACACTCTTAAATCTTAAAGCTGCTTTACCTCACTGGGGTACCAAAACAGATTCCTCTAGAGTAGCTAATCACGGCTCTGTCTGTACGAGTGTGTGGCTGTTTAAAATGTGGTTGTTAGTGCACATTTAGTTTAGTTTTGTGCATAATAGTTTTTGTTACTGTTAAATTATAATAATAATCTTGCTCTAGTCATACAGTATATAAGGACACAAAAAGAGATGCTAGGCAGAATGTTTGCCGCAGTCACCATTCACTTTGATTGCATTTTCTTTCCATGCAATGAAAGAGAATGGTGACTTAGGCTAACATTCTGCTTGACATCTTTTGTGTTCCATGAAAGGAAGAAATTCATACAGGTTTGGAACGATATGAGGGTGAGTAAACAATTACAGAATTTTCATGTTTTTCTGGTGAACAATCCCTTTAGTATTTAAAGGGATAATTCATCTAGAAATGAAAATTCTATCCAATCTATATTGGATACATTCTAAGACTATCTCAACTCTGTAGGTCCATACAATGCAAGTGAATGGTGGCCAGAACTTTGAATCACCAAAAATCACATAAATCAGCATTAAAAGTAATCCATAAGACTCCAGTGGTTAAATCCATATCTTCAGGAGTGATATGATAGGTGTAGGTGAGAAACAGATCAATATTTAACTCCTTTTTATCATAAATGTCTACTTTCACTTTCACATTCTTCTACTTTTGTTTTTTGGCAACACGCATACTTCGTGCATATCGCCACCTACTGGTCAAAGGTGGAGATTTATGAAAATGGAGATTTATGTGTAATTTTATTTGTTATTTGAAGTTTTGTTTTTATCCAGAGCACATTTATAGCTTATGTTTGTACATTTCTAGGATTCTAGTGTTTCTCAAGAATTTTCAGATGTTTCTTGATCGGGGAGTGACAGAGGTCGAGGAGTGACAGAGGTCGAGCAAAGTTCTAACGGTCAAAGTGACCAAATATCCAAGAGAAGAAACAAGCAAACAAACTGTTTGAAGGCATGAGGAGATGCTTCATGCATTATTAACTCATGCTGGCTCTCTAAACCTCAGTCGTTGGGGGTTTGTCTGACATCCCAGATAAATAATTAAGCTCTGACCTTTCGTCCTCATTAAAGGTGATGTGGATATTTTTTCTTCTCAAGAGCAAACGACTCTTAGATAAGTTGTCAGAAACAGTACTAGAATCAAACGGCTTGTTTTTAAGAGCTCTGGATGATTCTATGCAAGCTAAATGAAAGATTCACATGTGTCTACACCTCACGTGAAGTACAGAACTTGGTAGAGGTTTGAATGGGGAATACAGTTGACATAATTCTAGCTCTGTTGCAATACCTTGTGAGCTACCTATCCAAACAGCGTTTTAAGGCATTCTACAGGTACAGTAAGTTCTCAGTGCTCAATAATATTTTTACTTTGCCTTAGTAATTCATGAATACCTTTAATGCCTTGTTTGCAAACAATCAACTTCTATTGAATAGATTATATTTACAATACACCACAGATAATGTGCATTCTTTAGATTCTGGAAGGCTATTATAGCTATTCATTTGTTCTGTGTGTGGGGGTGTACACACAGGGTTGATTCAATGATCAACTCATGGAGAGAGCAATATCGAGATTCCAGGCCTCAAAGAGAAATGCGTTCAAGGCTCAGTGTATTTATAGCCAGCAGAGAATTAATTCAGTGTGATCAGAGCAGAGAATGAACACATACACAACCAAACACAAAATGTACACAACAGCAGTGGGGGATTAAAGGGGAAGTTCACCCAAAAATGAAAATTATGTCATCATTTACGCAACCTCATGTTTTCCCAAACCTGTTTTAATTTCTTTCTTTGGTGTAAAACAAAAGGAGGTATTTTGAAGAATGTACTGGTTGTCTTTTCTATGAAATTACAAAGAACTAATTTTTTTTCTGGTGAACGGGCTGTCAGTTTTGACAAATTTTATTACATGACATTCCGATTAATTAATCGAATTAATCGTAATTAATTGCATGTAAAAAAAAAATAAAAATAGCTGAGAAAGGCCCCAAATAAAGATAATTTTATATAAATAATACATAATAATTAAAAGAATTAAAAATATAATATATAGAGCCTATGATAATTCAGATATTCAGATTGACCATTTAAGCAATGATTGCGTACAGTGCGTACAGTGCGTTATTTTTTATATTATTAATCACACTAAATTAATATGTTAAATCGGCAGCCCTAATATATACTGTATATTCGGTACAACGTGGCTAAAGGCACACCTAAAGGAAAATATGCTTTTTTTTTCTGGTCACAAAGTGTACTAATTTGTGTGAAACATAATAATAATGGTTGAAGGTTTTGATAATGATGAAAAAGTATTTTGTATAAAAATAAATGTGATAATTTCAGGGATTTTCCTAAGCTACATACATTTGCAACATCTAACAAATTATACCTCAAGGTAACCAAAATACCTCAAAATCAAACTTTAGACATCTCGTGGATCAGAAATATTTTTGCATTGTATAGTGACAAACAGGCGTTAAGGAAAGTGCTTTGGTAGTTTTTGTTGCTGTTTAGTGTTTTGGGGTCAAATAAAATCAAAAGTGCCATTTATCCTGGGGGGCCTTAAGCCTTGTTGTGCCCTAATATATAAGTATATGCCCTTTTCAAAGCTTGAAAACTCTAGACCTCATTCTTTATATTGCATGGAAATAAACAACCAGTGCATTCTTCAAAATTTTATTTTGCATTCCACTGAATTAATAAAGTCATACGGGTTGGAGCGACATGAGGAAGAGTATATTATGAATGTTTATTTTAAAATATCCCTTTAAAACAACCTCTCACTTTTCCTTTTTTTCTCCTGCACTTTTGACATTATCTTTTTCTTTTTGTGTGTGTGATGTTTCTTTAAAGTCTATGTTGGTGTTTGTCATGTGGCTCTCAGGTGGCTCTTTCCACAGCAGAAAACTTGTAGCTGTCACGCACACGTCCTGCTGTCTGCTACATACTTGAACATTACACGCACACATCACACAGCTACACGCCATATTCTAGAATGTTCAGTCAACAGCTTTCTGACAGTTCATGAACTCTTCGGAGAATTCTAAAACTCACTTTTCATAAAATACTGGCTGTGTCTCATTTGGAAGGCTGCGTCCTCCAGAGGTCGCATTTGTCGGCCGCATACATCATCGAGGCTGTCTCGTTTCAGAAAAGCGAGTAGGACACTTAGAATGCAGCCTTCGAATGCGACCTTCTTTCATGGGAATTCAGAGGATGCATGAGGTGTATCCTTCGTGGGCACTCACAATCCACAATTCTTTGCTTCAACGGAAATGTCTAAAATAAGGATGCCAATTTGCCCGTAAATATGATGTTCAAACACAAGGAATGTTAATTCCCAAGTTGAAGTACCTCAGTAGATGGGTGAAGAGTATATAATATGTATAATTACAGGTGCATCTCAATAAATTAGAATGTCGTGGAAAAGTTCATTTATTTCAGTAATTCAACTCAAATTGTGAAACTCGTGTATTAAATAAATTCAATGTACACAGACTTAAGTAGTTTAAGTCTTTGGTTCTTTTAATTGTGATGATTTTGGCTCACATTTAACAAAAACCCACCAATTCACTATCTCAAAAAATTAGAATATGGTGACATGCCAATCCAAGAAATTCAAGAATTTGGGTGAACTTCACAAGGAATGGACTGAGGCTGGGGTCAAGGCATCAAGAGCCACCACACACAGACCTGTCAAGGAATTTGGCTACAGTTGTCGTATTCCTCTTGTTAAGCCACTCCTGAACCACAGACAATGTCAGAGGTGTCTTACCTGGGCTAAGGAGAAGAACTGGACTGTTGCCCAGTGGTCCAAAGTCCTCTTTTCAGATGAGAGCATGTTTTGTATTTCATTTGGAAACCAAGGTCCTAGAGTCTGGAGGAAGGGTGGAGAAGCTCATAGCCCAAGTTGCTTGAAGTCCAGTGTTAAGTTTCCACAGTCTGTGATGATTTGGGGTGCAATGTCATCTGCTGGTGTTGGTCCATTGTGTTTTTTGAAAACCAAAGTCACTGCACCCGTTTACCAAGAAATTTTGGAGCACTTCATGCTTCCTTCTGCTGACCAGCTTTTTAAAGATGCTGATTTCATTTTCCAGCAGGATTTGGCACCTGCCCACACTGCCAAAAGCACCAAACGTTGGTTAAATGACCATGGTGTTGGTGTGCTTGACTGGCCAGCAAACTCACCAGACCTGAACCCCATAGAGAATCTATGGGGTATTGTCAAGAGGAAAATGAGAAACAAGAGACCAAAAAATGCAGATGAGCTGAAGGCCACTGTCAAAGAAACCTGGGCTTCCATACCACCTCAGCAGTGCCACAAACTGATCACCTCCATGCCATGCCGAATTGAGGCAGTAATTAAAGCAAAAGGAGCCTCTACCAAGTATTGAGTACATATACGGTAAATGAACATACTTTCCAGAAGGCCAACAATTCACTAGAAATGTTTTTTTTTATTGGTCTTATGATGTATTCTAATTTTTTGAGATAGTGAATTGGTGGGTTTTTGTTAAATGTGAGCCAAAATCAAAATCAAAATCAAAATCAAAAATTAAAAGAACAAAAGACTTAAACTACTTCAGTCTGTGTGCATTGAATTTATTTAATACACGAGTTTCACAATTTGAGTTGAATTACTGAAATAAATGAACTTTTCCATGACATTCTAATTTATTGAGATGCACCTGTATTAATATATAATTAAAATAAAGTATTAGACTAAAAGTACATCTGTAAAATCTATTTTCTTTTCTCTTTACATCATTATAACTCTCTTAAAATGTACTTCATACATTCACTTCTCACTCAAAGCGCTCGCGCTTGTTAAAGAGTGGTGTGCTGTCATAGCAACCATTACGTTCCGTTTCCATTTGTCCTATGAAGGCCGTCTCATTTAAACGAGGCTTGTTTAAAGGAGGGCACTCTGTATACTGCAGCCTTCAAAGGACACGTCCTACCTAGCACAAAGCCTTTGAAACGAGACACAGCCATTGTATAGTTCCCACTCTAAAATCTGATTGGCTAAGCCAAATTCAAAGCTGTTATGCTGAAATGGCTATAATAGCCTGTAGCTGGTATATGGGCATGAATGATACCTCAAATTGTGCAACTTGTTGAGAAGAGAACTTCTAAGTTATTAGATTTACAAGTTTTACCTGATGGACCATAAAATGGGACAAAATATCATAGAGACTAGGGGGCGGGCTGTTTTGACATGGGCTAGTAAGCAACCAACTAGCAACCACAAGAAAACGTCCTGGTTACTTTCGTAACCTCCGTACCCTGATGGAGGGAACGAGACGGTGTGTCAATGTAGTGACACTAGGAGTCACTCTTGGGAGCCCCAAACACCTCTGCTTTTTGAAAAAAGGCCAATGGGAATTGGCGAGTGGAATTTGCATGCCACTCCCCTGGACATACAGGTATAAAAGGAGCTGGTATGCAACCACTCATTCAGGTTTTGTGCTGACGAGCTGAGACAAGGTCCCGGCCATTTCTGCGGTTAGTTCAGCATTGTGGCAAGAGGGACACAATGTCTCGTTCCCTCCATCAGGGAACGGAGGATATGAAAGTAACCAGGACGTTCCCTATCTGTCACTCACTCGACGTTGTGTCGATGTAGTGACACTAGGGGTCCCTGTACAAAATGCCACAACTTTCTGAACTGTGTTACATGGACTGGCGGTGTAAGATGGGCAGACCGCTGTGTGCCTCATTGCCAGTGCACCAGGCTGTCACGTAACCTCCCCCAACGCTCTTATGAGTGTCGAACGGTCCTTCGGAAACAAGTTGACTGCCCAACAAAAAGGGACAGGCTAGCCCAGCCGTGGCCTCTTTTCCTCTTTTTGTTTTCCCCAAAAAGAGTGGAATTTGTTAACCGACTGGGGGCCATAAATGTCAGGGGGGGTCACTCCCAAGGGGAAGACACCACGGAGACCACACCCCGCCCAGAGAAGAGGGGGGTATTTCGAGTGGAAATACGTCACACGGTCTTACCATGTCTTGTCGGAAGTATGTCATGTGAAGTCACATGGTAGGTCCTACCTGAGGGGGGAGGAGTTTCTACAAGCATGGTGACCAGGGGCAGAGGGGCATCTGCCCAAGGAAGACGCAGTTTACCGACAGGGAAACGATTTAGCGGAAGATATATCACATGGGGTCACCTATGGGGAACCAGCGCATGTGGAGCACCTACCCCAGTACAGGGCTTAGTTAGCACATGTACTGGGCCAGCAGTGAGTTTCTCGGCAAACTCGACTGCCACAGGGCTAAGGAGGAAAGTCATAACTTGTGAATACGACTGGGAGTCTAAAGGAACACGTCTTCACCTCATGGGAGGGGAAAGGCGCTATACGCAAGTGGCGCACCTGGCCAGCTGTCCCGAAACTTACCTGTTTGGACCTGACAACATACGGGATGAAACCAGCTCAACCCGGAGATAATAGAACCTTGCAAAGGTGTTGGGTGTCACCCAGCCCGCTGCTCTGCAGATGTCTGCCAAAGAGGTGCCACTGGTCAGGGCCCAGGAGGCCGCTACACTCCTAGTAGAGTGGGCTCGTAGCGCCACGGGGGGCAGCACGTCCTGAGCGTGATATGCCATCACGATGGCATCAATGACCCAGTGGGTAACCTCTGTCTGCTGCTTCACCACCGAGAACTGCTGGGCAAAGTCATCGACGGTGTCGCCGAACAGGCCAACCTGGGAGATGGGGGCGTCAAGGAACCGTGCCTTGTCGGCCTCTCTCATCTCGACCAGATTGAGCCGTGACCTTCGTCGCCCGGAGAGCGAGGTCGGTTGCCGAGCGCAGTTCCTGCATCAATTCCGGGTCAGAACTACCCTCGTGCAGCTCTTTTAGCGCCTTGGCTTGGTGAACTTGCAGGAGAGCCATGGCGTGCAGGGTGGAGGCAGCTTGTCCAGCGGCACTGTAGGCCTTAGCCGTCAGGGACGATGTAAACCTACAGGCCTTGGATTGGAGCTTCGGGCGCCCATGCCAGGTGGTGGCGCTCTGCGGGCACAAGTGCACCACGAGTGCCTTATCCACCTGAGGATCACCGAATACCCCTTGGCCGCCCCTCCATCGAAGGTAGTGAGAGCGGGGGAGCTGAAAGATCGGGATCGGGCAGTAAAAGGTGCCCCCCACGATCTTGTCAGCTCCTCATGCACTTCCAGGAAGAAAGGGACCGGGGCGGGGTGCAGCCGTGAGCGGTGCTCTGGGCCCAGGAACCAATCATCAAGCCACGAGGGTTCAGGGGAGAGCGGAGGGTTCCACTCTAGGCCGATGCTCGCGGCTGCCCGGGAAAGCATGTCCGTCATCTCCGCATCGGCCTGAGACTGGGCGACCACACCCAAAGGAGGGAGCCCAGCCGAGACGTCCGTGTCAGAGTGGACGAGCCCGCTCTCCGATGCCGCTAACTCATCGTCTTCCTGGGCTCCAAATATGAGGTCGAACTCGCCGTGAGACAAGCTGGCGGTCTCATCCGTGAGCCCAACCGGGGCAAGCAAGCATGCTGGGGAATGGGAGGTCCGTGGGGGTTTACCCGGCGGAGGTGCTCCCAATGAGGTCCCCAAATCGCCCCCAGTGCTAACTGGCACGGCCTCATACCCGTAGGTAGAAGGACCGAGGCGGGGAGCCGCTGGGGTGGCTTGCTTTCTTACGAATGCAAGCCGCGACCACAATGTTGTCATGGTCATGTTCTCGCAATGAGGACAAGACCCATCCATGAACGATGTCTCAACGTGGGCAGCACCCAGACACGTAAGACAGCAATCGTGGCCATCAGAAGCGGAGAGATAACGACACACATAAACTAAGGAATAACACACAAACGGAAAGGCATCTTTAAAAAGACATTTCTGTGTGTGCCGCTCTTTTACAAAGAAAATATACTCTTTTAGAATATACTCTTTTGATCTGCCGAAGCACCCAGAGGCGTTCTCTGCACTCCACGGGTGCAGAGGGGGAGAAGCCGCTGAAATGCGCTGTAAATCCAGCAGTTTTAGGTGAACGGTAAAGAGAACTGGGTTTGAATTGAATTCAGTGCACTGAATGCAACCGCTCAGCTCCGAAGAGAAAATCTGAATGAGTGGTTGCATACCAGCTCCTTATATACCAATATTTCCATGCAAATTCCACTCGCCAATTCCCATTGGCCTTTTTTCAAAAAGCAGAGGTGTTTGGGGCTCCCAAGAGTGACCCCTAGTGTCACTACATCGACACAACATCGAGTGAGTGACAGATAGGGAACCCTAAAATCCCTGTAATACATTGCCTTTCATGAGAGATTCCTGAACTAGCAGAGAATTCCAGATCAAATCAAATCAAAATCAAATCAAATCCCTTTATTGTCACTCAACCATATACACAAGTGCAACAGTGAGTGAAAGTCTTGGGTGCGGTTCCAAGCAACATAGCAGTATGACAATTACAGTAAACATCTGATTTACACATGACACAGTTTACACATCTGTTACACAATACAATATACAACCAATAATATACAATATACAGTATACACAAAATAGAAGACTGTATACAAAATAATAATAATAATAATAATAATAATAATAATAATAATAGACATTATACAGTATACACAAAATAAGAAGACTGTATACAATAAAAATACACTGTACACTGAAGTGTTGTGTTGACATTCAGCTGTCGGTTGATAGTCAGTTGCCAGTGTGTTATTAAGAGAAGTATAAAATGTGAGTCCAGCCAGAGGCTAATAAAGTGCGTTGCTGAGATATGTATCGTGATCGATCAAGAGTTCAAAAGTCTGATTGCTTGGGGGAAGAAGCTGTCATGAAGTCGGCTGGTGCGGGTCCTGATGCTGCGAAACCACCTGCCTGATAGTAGCAGTGAGAGCAGCCCATGGCTCGGGTGGCTGGAGTCTCTGATGATCCTCCGAGCTTTTTTCACACACCGCCTGGTATACGTAGATGTCCTGGAGGGAGGGAAGCTCACCTCCAATGATGTGTCTAGCAGTTCGCACCACCCTTTGTAGGGCTTTGTGGTTGAGGGCGGAGCTGTTGCCGTACCAGGTAGTGATGCAGCCAGTCAGGATGCTCTCTACAGTGCAGGCGTAGAACCGTGTGAGTATGTGTTGGTTCATCCTCACACGGTTCTACTGACATACATGTGTATCGAGTTGTTCTCACAATGTATAAACTCCAAAAACTGATCAAAGCAACATCCTTACAAGAACTGAGCCAAACATTTTCTTAAATCAGCACAGATTTTGAGTTGCAGCAGTAGATGATTTTCAAACTAGAACATTATTCTAGTGAAAAAATGATGGCTTTTGTTAATACAAAGTAAACTAGGTGGGAAATGTAACTGCAGAGTTCAACGTTTGACTGCAGCAGAAATGTTCCACCAAAATTGTTAAAGCTGAAGTATGTAACTTTTTCTGTGTTAAAATATATTCTCCTATCCCATCTTAATATTAATATAACTATAATATAACTATAAGTAAGCCATTCATAGGTTTATTTTCTCAAAAACTTTCTTTCTGTGGCATTATGAAAATTGCTCTGTTTGTTTTGAGCGACCAAATTAAACCTATCCCAAACACACAGATTCAAACCAACACTATTTTGCACATATTCCCACACTCATACCACATTGTCATACTTATAAGACATGATTATACATAAATATTCAGACTGTCTTTTACATAAACTCTCTTTGCATTCAGCACTCCACTGCACCCCTGCAGAGTTTGGAGTGGATCTTACTGCAGAACATAGCGGACGGTGAAGCCATCTTGACTGTGATTGTATGTTCCGCCTGCTGGTAGCACGCCAGTGCTGAGACGTTTTGTACAAACACACACTGCCTGAAACAACCTAACAGTGCAGCCTGTGTGCATCAGAAACCTGCGGTACCAGCAGCACCACCATCCAGCATGCTAACTGAGTACAGAAAGTCACAAAAGAGATCATTTATAATTGTTTTCCCAAGACAACAATGAGATGAAATGGAAAGCAAATGTAGACTTGTGTAGACTTATTTATCGACAGCATTTGTGGAATAATGTTGATTACCACAAAGTATTTGACAGATTCCTCAGGGTTTTTTTAAATACCAAAATCATACATTACATTACAGTTCATTGAAATATACTGGAAATACATGTGTCCAGCATTCCAAAGAAATACGAAGCTCACATTTGTTAAAGCACGTTAAATGCTGGCTTTACTGGCTTTACCAGCGTTACATGGTCATGACATTGTAGCTGAAATAGTGGATTTAAACTTTACACAGACAAGATTAGTAAGTGAATCTATCGCACTAGCTTCGTGTTATCATGCATGTAATTTATATAGTAAATATTTAAGTATTACTGAAACTAAAACTAAATAAACCAACTAACTTTGGTCTCAGCCTCAGATACGCTCAAAGATCAAAGTTGCAAGTTTAACACTATGTATTGTGATTTAAATATTACACTTTTTTTTGTGTCCCTTTTAGCTTTCCATATTTCCCTTTCAGTTTTATACCCTATTATTGATTCGTCAGCTGTTTTAAGTTTGTTCAGAAGATAGCAAGCAGTAAAAAAAGACTACAATAGGTGCTTATGAGAAAAGATAGTTGCTAGATTTGCCAAAGATTGCGAGGTTCAGGGCATTGTGTCTTAATAAAAGAGTTTTGCAAAAAGCACTGGTTGTACAAACTACACACAGTTTCCAATATCTCACCAAGACCGTTCACACACACACACTACTATTTTTACTATTAAACTCCACTTTCACTTTAACATTCTTATTCTTTTGTTTTTGCTGATTCACATTCTTCGTGCATATCCCCACCTACTGGGCAGGGAGAAGAATTTATAGTAAAAAAGGACTTAAATATTAATATGTTTCTCAACCACACCTATCACAATGCTTCTAAACATATGGAGTCTTATGGATTACTTTTATGCTGCCTTTATGTGCTTTTTGGAGCTTCAGTTTGTTGGTACCCAATCACTTGCATTGTGAGGACCTACATCTAGAGTTTCAGAAGAGATCTCAACAATGTCTCAAACTATGTTGAGATTTTCCAAGATACCAAAGTCTGCAATCAAAAGTCAGAGATTTTCTAAATGAACTAAAATTTATTCAAGACTAAATGAAATGAGCTATGCAATCCACATCAATTTTATAATGTGGATTAAATATTAATTTTACCCTTACTATATGTCAACAATTGACTATGCGTTTGGCAGACACTTTGATCAAAAGCGACTTAGAATGTGTTCAAGCTATAGATTTTATCATTTGTGTTACCTGGGAAACCCATGACCTTGACATTGCTATTATAATGCTATACAAATCAAGCCATATTTGTATCTATTTTTATTTCTCCTAAGGAATTTTATGAGAAATTTCTGATACAAATTTACGATACAGATCTGTTCCACACAAATTCTAAGCGCACACACCACACTCAACATGTAATATGCAAACGAGAAGGGCTAGAGTCTTAAAGGCACCATACAAATAAATGTCAACTATATTACCAACTGTTACAAGTCAGACAAACAGATCCTACCCCAAACTCACGCCATCAATTGAGCAGTATTTTACTTTGTCAGGCTGATCAGGCCTCTCATACAAACATAACAATGTTTTGATAGTGCCACAGTTACAGTGTTTGTACTTTTCAGGGAAATCAGCCTACAAATGACTTACTTATTGCTGACTCTGCATATTAAGTTGGGATGTATGAAAGTATTTTGATATCCACAACATTTCTCACTTCAGCTGAATACTCCATTAAGTCTCCTGTGGTATAAAGAGCAATAACATTCTCAAATACACACACAAATTCAATGACAAAGGTTGTCTTGTTAATTGCTCTTTCATTCTGGATCCATGATATATAGCTCTGACAGGAGGATTTTAAAGAATAGACATAAATTATAGCTTCGTCAGTGAAGGACAGATAGCTGACCACTGATCATGTTTGACAGCATAATTTGTCATTTTTCTCGCAAAGATGTTATAACTGCCCTTTTTGTAAAGTGTAAGTGCGGTTTTGCAATGTAAATCATAATGTATCCTTGAATTAATGCAACGTGGTCATACATGAGGGGAAGATAAAACAAAAAACAAAGTATGGTTGAAGGACATAAACATTTATGCCTACTGTTAGAAATTGAAAACTTGCACCCATGTTATTCAGCATTATTATTCTTTGGAAGTTTCTGTGAATTAAATTGAATTGGATTTAATCAATTTCGGTTTATTTTTGAAAGTCAATTCTGTAGACACATAATTTATGTCTTGGCTACAAAAAAACAACAACAAATATTGAACAAAAAACAGTTAATTAGCCGCTTTTCCACTATCGGGCCTGTGCGAGCCAGGGCTATCAAGGGCCTAGGTGTTTGAAACCAATATTCAAAACCAGTGCTAGAGAAAACATACAATTGTGTAATTTGACTTTGACTCAAAACCATTACGATTACTGAGATATAGTCCTTCTGAAAACTTCGTGTGTGACAGCTAGTCCTGGTCTCCCCATCCTCTGTGTTTTAAATGAACAGATCGGAACTGTTCGTTTAATACCTATAAAAATAGAATACTTTTCTCTGTGTAACTGAGCTAATAGAACAACAAAACAATGAGTATAATTAGTATTCGAATGCAGATAAATACATTTTGTGCAGACACATCTCGATTTTGATTAACTTTTGATTTTCTCAGTCCCTAAGATTCCTGCAAGAATTTAAGTGTTGAAATCAAGCTTCTTATTTGGTTAAGTAATTAGAACATTTCTTTAATTGGTTAATTAATTAGATTATTGGTTGCTTATGCATGGTTTATGCACTAAAGAATCCAGTCAGAACCACACCTCCATGTTTTGATAATCCACATTTGGCTGGACAATAAAAACTTTAAAGTAGTTGACGTTTTGTGTAGTTACTGTTTCGACTTGATAGGACAGACACACTGTTGGCTTCAAGGGGTCAACTATAAACCAGAAACACAAGAACAGAGTTGGCAATGATCATAAGTGCCACATGTTTGTGATTTTGTGATTATTATCTACAAATTAGTCATTTTGCATATTTACAGTAAATGCATTAATTGCAGGTTAAGTACTCCTGGACTAACCAAAGTTTTGTCTCAAAAAATGTAGGGTTTGAACCTTCAAGTAAGGTTTGAACTTTCAAGTTACCAGCCCAGAACTCTAACTACTGCAGTCTTAAAATTAAAGGTTCCAATTAGAAGAATTTTTATTTTAATTTTTTTTATTTTAATTTTTTTTTTAGCCTAATTCCAGAAGAGAACCTTTTGTTAATTCCTTCTCTAGTTCTTTAGAACACCATATGTACTGAACACTCACATTACAGTTTATTGACATCACATCACATTACACATTATTGACTTGGTTAACATGAACTAACAATGAACTTTACATTAAGTAACATGAATAAATGATGTAAATGTTCATTTCACTATACTAATGCAACTAATAAACGAGTAATACACTTTCTAATATATTTTAATATTAAAAGTTGTATATATTATCATTGGTTAATGCACAATGAACTGACAATAACAATTGTAAGCTAACATTAACAATGCTGTAAAAAACGCTGTTCATCGAGTTGAGCATTATTTAATGTTAACGTATAGAACCTTACTGCAAAGTGTAAGTCTCCTTATTTATTGTATACAATATTTATTGATTCATTTTGTAGATTTGTTAATTATTTGACCATTTTCCCGTCATTCCAGCTGTTTTTATTGTTTCTATTACTTTTTAAATATTTTTATGTTCTGACCTGTGAAGCTATTTGAATTGCATTTTATGTATGAAAGGTGCTATACAAATCAAATGTATATCAATATTATTATCAGAACTTACCTGTCTAGATGATAAGCTGTTGTGTTCGCGTCCCAAACTCTTCCTCGTGTGTTCGGTGAGAGATTAGATCATTTCAGCACCATGGAATGGGCGAAGCTCGGGTTCCACAGTCCAGCCAGCTCGTCTCCGGCTCAATATACAGTTGCACTTTGTTTGTATGCCCTCCTGTTGCCTTGTTTGTCCGTTTATTCCTTAGCTGTCTGGTCCGGTTCGCTAGAATGATGCGCGCTGTGTATCTTCGCTCTTTTATCTTATATGTGTTTCCCTTGTGAGTGTCTGTGGAGAAAGAAAAGCTACCGACGCCTCCAGGCAGTCGCTGCAGTTACAGTTTGGCTCGTATGTGTTACGGGATGGAAAGCTCTTAGCAAGCCTCAGTACTGTTTGATAAAAGAACAGATCTACTCAGACTTCGCACAATACTGCTTTATGAGCGCTTGATGCTGCGCGTAAATACGTGACAGTGGAGACGCGCCTCCTCTTAAAGCACAAGCAGTGTGCCAACCAGTCAACTGAGCCTCTGAGTTTGAGAGAGAGAGAGAGAGAGAGAGAGAGAGAGAGAGAGAGAGAGAGAGAGAGAGAGAGAGAGAGAGAGAGAGAGAGAGAGAGAGAGAGAGAGAGAGAGAGAGAGAGAGAGAGAGAGAGAGAGAGAGAGAGAGAGAGAACAGTGTGGGTGTCCGCCTGCGTGATTCAGTGTGAATCTACTGTGTGCTGGTGGGAACGGACTCTTCCCACACTGTATACTAGAGTTGCTGCAATGTCTTGATGAATCACATGAAACCTGTCAAGAACATGTCACATGTTTTTTTTGTTTTTTGTTTTTTACTTAAAAAAAAAATAAATAAATAAAAAAAAACATCATTTGTGGTAATTGAGATTTTTTGCATTACAACATTTTTTAATGACAATAAAGCACATTTTCCAACGAAATTGTGGAAAAATCATATTCATTACTGTAATGTGAAAAAAAAAAACAATTCAAGTCACTTTTCTTTTCATTCAACCAATAGCAGTGTCAGAAATTAACTTTAACATTAAAGGGATAGTTCACCCAAAACATTTTCATTCTTGGGTGATTTATACAATTCATACAATGCAAGTAAATGTTACCAGAACTCAGAAGGTCCAAAAAGGGCATAAAGAAGCATAAAAGTAAAATACAAATGTTTTACTGGTAATCTACACTTTCACGTCCACATTCAGCCACCAACTGGTTGAGGCTCCTCAAAGGTGGAGAATTACAAAAAAAAAAAAAAAAAAAAAAAAGACTTAAATATTGATTTGTTTTTCACCCACACCTATCATATCACTTCTGAAGATATGGGTTTAATCACTGGAGTTTTATGGATTACTTTTATGCTGCATTTATGTCCTTTTTGAACCTTCTGAGTTCTGGTCATCTTTCACTTGTATGGACCAACAGAGCTGAAATATTCTTCTAAAAATTTTTGTTTGTGTTCTGTAGAAAAAAGAAAGTCATACACATCTGGGATGGCATGAGGGTGAGTAAATGATGAGAGCATTTTCATTTTTGGGTGAACTAACACTATAAGAGGCATTATTTGCTGCCTGGATTTGATTTTCATGGGGATTTTTTACATTTATGAGGGCATATTTTTTCTAACCATTTAAAACAAACTGTCTCATCTGTTTATGTCAAATTTTATTTAATCAATTTAATAGATTCATTAATACAAATTCTCAAGACTAAGAAATTATAACCCCTTATCTTTAGAATTAAATCATTAAACATAAACGTGCTCATCCGAGTACAAGTCCAGTCCGAGACCAGAGTGGGTCGAGTCTGAGTCAAGACCAAGACTGGCAATGCAATCTCAATGAATGTGTTAAAAGTACAGTGTAAACAACTAAACTGACTCTTAAGCTAATCATACTGTATATCAAATATACCTCATATATTATTTTCCTATGCTTGTTTTTTTTTAAACAATATTACCAGTCGAGAATAAAAAATTAAATAAAGGCCACAACCTAGGTTAAGTGAATTTTAATACAATTTCGACATGTATAATGACTCTCACGAGCCGTCAGACTTTTGCGAGCTTACAGTGGGAAACTCTTGAGGGAAAACACAACGATAAATGTCCTTTGTCTGCCACTGTAGTACCGGCCTGGGTTCCTGCCCACAAGTCACCATCCAGTGCATCCTCAATATTTGGCCTGATAAAGAACACATCCGGGTAATTTTATATATTCTCAGTATTTGTTTTCTTGAGTATTGGAACTGAACTTCAGCAGTGAATGATGACTTCGAAGGAGTCCACAAGAACGTAAGAACACAACAGAACGCACATTGAGAAACAGTCAGTGTATTGTTTCGTCGTGTGTTTTTTAAAGTTAGTTTAGAAGTAAGCAGACTGTTAAAAACAAGATGTCCTGGCTTGTGTCTCATAGCTTGTAAATTCCTCAGATACATCTGAATATTAATCTTTGTTTCTATGGATAGACCAAGTCAACACAGTTTTCAATATCTCACCGAGACTCTGAGCATTTTGATCGTTCTCACACACAACTGCAGTAGCGAGTCGAGAGTGCTCTTCTTATATATGTGCTGTTAAGCAGCCGCCAAATGGCCAGTGATAATAAGTGGGCTTTTTTTTTTTTTGAAGGAACTCGAATGGTCTTGGGGAAAAAGTCAGATTCCACACTTGTTAGAGTCCAACTCAAGACTGAGACCAGAGAGGGTTGAGCCAAAGAGAAGACAAAGACAATATAAATATGGTCTTGAGTCCGAGTCCAAGACTGAGTCTACTTGAGTACCTCAACACTGGTTTGTGTTTATAGCTTTTTTCTTGTACCAGTATCTTCTGCTCATGCTTGTGAGTGCTGCAGGGAGATCAGAGTTTTTGGAGATGTTGTAGGTTGTGTGTCATTTGGAGCATCAGTCCTCCGTAACTTGATTACACTATGTAACACAATTTTTGTTCCTGGGTAATAAGTGTTATTTCCTAATTGCTTATGCCTCAAAAGTATGGAAAATGGCTATTATTCCTAAGCTGTCTGAGGCAAATGTCAAAGCCAGTGTCTTCGTCGGACCACAGATAAAGAAGGATTTTGGATTCATATGTTGTTTTTTTCTAACTTTATGTGAATGAAAAGACACAAATTCGCCTGATTTCTCATTGGAAATAGGTAAATTTCAAAATATGTTGTCCTGGTCACAAAAGCAAAGTTTGTGGGGAATAATAGCCATTTTCTATACTTTTGAGGCATAAGCAATTAGGAAAAAACACTTACTACCCAGGAACAAAAAAATAAATAAAAATTTGTTACACAGTGTTATCCAACACCTCAGGTTCTGCACTGCCCTACAGCCTAAGACGCTCTGTCTGTCTACCACTCTGTCTAAGGGCACACTCAGGTGCTACTCAGGTGGTTTTCATACTGGGCATGTTTGCTGCAGTCCAAATCTGAGTGAGATTGTTCCTAGCACCCCCCGCAGCGTCGGTCTGTGTGGCAGCGGGGGCGTGGTCAAGCGTCCGTCCGGAGAGAGAGAAAGTGGTAAGGGCGCTTGCACCTGAGCTAGATTATGTTTAACACCTGTTTCTAATTCCAGTGAGCATGGGGAGAGTGGCATATAAGCAGCCATGCCACCAGCAGAGAGAGAGAGAGAGTCTGGCACAAGGAAGGCCACGGTGCTCCTGAAGCTGGTGCGTTCATTCTGTTGTATTTGTGAAGCTGATGTGTTTAAGTAACTACGTGCCTGTAAAAGCTGATGTGTTTAAGTGACTGTGTGCCTGTGAAGCTGATGAGTTTGTGAAGTTGTAAAGCACTGAAGTGGGCGATTAAAAGTCTTACCTGAGCCTGGAAAACCCGCTTCCATGTGTTCTCCTTCCCTTCTGCTGTGAAGTTCGTTACAGTCTGGTTTCAAACTCACTCATGGTTCTGTTGAACCTCATTGCTTTTCCGTCATCACAAACGTGCATAAGATGGAGATTACAATGTGGATCGCTATATTTATGTGGTTTATATTAATTGTGTGCCATTATGCGCACCACAGTGAATGACACTAGCGCCTCTGTGCATTGCATGCCGTAATTTAGCAGATGTGAGTTGCGAGCATTGCATTTGCTGCCCTGCTTATATTGCATGCTCACTCAGGCACATATCACCTCACCTCTTCTGTGTCCCACAACATTCCCCTGCCACTCGTAGTGCACATGTGTGTGTGTTTTTGTGCAACTGATGATGTCTTCATGCTTAAACACTAGTGCTACTAGTAAAACATGTGCAAAGTGAGTTGTAAAGCGAGTTGTTTTCAGCTGTACAGGCTGTAATACATTGAAGAGGAATGCATATATTATAAACTGGACCCCCCAACCCAAACCCCAAACCTAAACATAACCAAAAGTGGAGTGGAAAAATGTAATGTTAGAGGGGAAAAGGTAACCTCTGAATGAAGCTCGTCAATGATTATGCAAGTGCGAGTACTTCCTGGTTTCAACATGGGATCCAAACCCGTCTCCCACACTGCTGACGCAACGCGCTTTCGGTCACGCCATAAGGGAAGGTTACCACATTTGAGCCAATGCGAAAATGACATCAGGTAGGTTCCTGTATCTTAACTGGTAAAGCATGGCGCTAACAATGCCAAGATCATGGATTCGATTCCCAGGGAACACACAAACTTATAAAAAAATGAAAACCTTAAATGCACTGTAGCTCGCTTTGGATAAAAGATCCTGCCAAATGCATAAATGTAAATGTAAAAATGTCTGATGGGAGATGCCACTTGTCAGTGAGTTGGCATAATGTAGCTGATCCTCGGGTACTGGAACTCTCGGAAACAACATGCAGCGTGATCATGTTGTTGCACCAGCATGTCCTCTTAAAAAGGTGGTCTGAAGATAACGTGAGCTCTGTTACAGTTACAGCTGTTTTGAAACAATGTGTGTTGTGAAAAGCGTTATACAAATAAAAATGTCTTGACAACAGTAAGACGAAAGTTCTGCTGCTGAAACCAGTCTGAAGCTGGAAGTGTTGTTGAACACACGGGCATGTGTGAGCTTCAGTTTCTGGGTGAAATGTCTAAAGGGTGGCACCAAAAGCAAATTGTATTTTTAGCTGTAAATGATGTAATACACTCAACAGGAATGTATATTTTATTAACTCTACACCCTAACTCAAACCCCAACCCTAAACCTAACCTTCAGTGGAGAAAAAAAGTAATTTTAGAGCAAAAACACAACCTCTGAATTGCGTTCATCATTGTTTATATGAACACGTTTACTTCCTGGTTTCCACAGGACCAGAACCTCTGTCTCAGAGGTTGCTCATGCAATGCATTATCAGTAGCATTAGAGGGAATTGTGATCACATTTGAATTGATGCAAAAATGTCTGCTGGCGCTTGTCAGAAATTTGGCTAAATGGAGTTGATACAATATGTTGATTTCCCATGTGATCATGTTAGCTTTTGAGGTAGAATTTGCATTTTTGCATGTTCCCTGTCACATAAATTATAGTATAATGCATTTCTCAGCTGCTCGATTTGTTCGAGCTAATTGCCTGCGGAGAGATTGCAGATTTCAGAAACCTGATCTTCAATTGCCCCCTGACTACCCAGCTACGGTTCCCCCAATGAATCTCGGCCATTTCCACCACTGCCTGCAACGCAAACGCAAGTGGCACATATGCAAATAAAGACAAGCAAAAAGCAATATTAACTACTGAAATGCCTTGTGTACACCAGCACAACAATGTTACCAGTAAATGACAAATTTTTTATCTTGGAAAGAGGAAATAATGGCGACTTTCCATGCAATAATTTTTTTTTTTTTCCCACTAGTGGTCATCGTAATGTGTTGTGTTGAAAACTCTATCAAAGGTTTGATGCAGTCCTGAAGTAAAATCAGACACGAGTTGCTCAGAAGCCTCGAAAAGCTCTGCCAAAGTTAGTTTTTATTATTATAACTTCCATCCACTTTTTCGTCACCATTATCAAATCAGATTAAAATGAGTGAGAATGTAAAAATGAATAAATAATCAGTCTTGGTTTAATGTGCTCAGTGATATCACATACAATGAACACTAACTCTGGTGATTCTGATTGCTCTCTCTTTCTCTCTCTCTCTCTCTCTCTTTGTATCTCTCTCTCTGTGAAATCGGATCAAAGTCAAATCAGTGCCCACTGCCCACTTCTGTTAGCAGATGAAAAGCCGCAGCAACAGCCCCAGGCTGCCAGGCACACTACAAACCTCAACGCTCACTCTAAAACGACATACACACATACAAATAAATGTAATGTTTAATCAGAAAATGGTGAAAGTTCTGAAAGGAATAAATCAAAAGGCAGGTGAATCAGCATGATTATTTTAGTACAGATGGAACAGCAAAAGAGAGGCGTGGAACCAGAGCACAAAAACACCTCTGAACTGGAGGTATAGTAGGATGACATCAAGGCACAACTGAAGCCAATTTTTGTGTTACATCCAGCACTACTAAGATATCTTGATCTGGTTGGTTTTTGAAGGCAAAATAGAAGTATCCTTTACTGTCTATGATATCCCACAATCTTGTGTTTGCGGTTTGGCAGGTGGTGGAAAAAATAAAATGCTGGGTATTAACGGCCTACATGTAATTCGGATTACGTAGTCAAATTAAAAAAAAATCCAGTACTTGTAATTAGATTAAATTATATTTTAAAATTCTCATAATTATATTACAGTTACTTTTTCATGGATTACATAATAACATTAATCTGGAAACTGCTGTAAATTTAATTCTTTTTCTTTTTAAATATTTTACATTTTTCATACGTTCGGCAAGTCTTAGAATGTTTTCGTAAGGGGAAGGAGGGTTGTGCAATTGCATACACAGACCTGATAAAAGCCATCAGCAAGGTTATAATTGTAACGAATGAGGCTGGTATCCATTCAGCCAACTGCCAGAGGGAGCCCTCTCCTGAATACTAGCCATGAACTGTTTCTTCTACGTTTACTTCCTGTTTGCGCTGTATAAATAGCCATGCCTTCCATAGATACCTTGCGAAGTATTGCCAGTTATTTCACTGCCTTACCGAGCGGTTTTCCATTGCCTGTTTGAATTGTTTCAATGCCTTCTTGTTATGACCATTGTGCCTGTCTTATTGGATTACCAATTGTTGGATTACTGTTTTGCTTAGTTTGCCTGGTTGGACTGATTACTTGTCACTACTACTTTGCCTGCTTCATCGACTACGTCTCTGCCTTGTGTTTTGGATTTGTCTGCTGAGTTTATTAAACTTCCTGCATTTGGATTCTGCCTTCACCTCCATGTCGAGTCCCTCACAATAATTACACCTCTGGAGCATTAATCCACACATAAATACCAAACCGACTGCATTAGTGTAGTAAAGTTAGTTTTAGTTTTGCAAATATTTGTTGTACCCGGCTTTAAAAATGTACATAAAACTGGTTTTGTGACAACTTTTGAGAATCTTTTTTTTTTTTTTGTGATGTTGATGCATGAATATAAATGGTATGATCTTTTAAAACACATGGATGGCATTTGAAATTCCAAAACTGCTGGAGTAAGAACATCTTAAGTGACTTTTTTATTTCCCACAGAAACAGGCAAATAGCAATTACACAACACACACACAAAAATCATAGAAAGGATCATATTTGCATCTATTAAGTACATTTTATTCAATGCGTTTAAGCAACATTATGTCAAAATACAGTAGTACCATGTTATCCTAATCAAATGCATGTGACAACAAATAAACAAGAATTTGGGTACAAGTAATCCAAAACTAATCTAAAAGCAATCTTTGAGCAATTAGATTACTGTGCAATTTGTAATCAGTACCAGATTACAATTCAGAAGTTATCTACCCAGCACTGGCAATAAGCCACTAAAGTCTGTGCATTATTGTTTTATTATATCAGACAACAGAGTTACAAAACTCTCAACTATTAGTTTTGCTTTTGAACATCCACTCCATCTCATTTTCCAACCTGCCACCCTCTGCTGCACAGGGATAGAACTGTGTTTACTTGTGTCTGAAGATTACAATCCTAATTGCCATTTAAAACTGAAGTGTGTAATTTCTGTGCCACTAGCGATAACAAACTGAATTGCAAAAATAATAATTGTTTTCAAACAGATTCCAGAAAACACCCCCAGTGGGCTTTACAAACAAATAGTCCTGCCCAAAACTCACACCTTTGGTTTAGCCAATCTTGTTGTGACGGGCTGGACAGGCTGCTCAAACAAAGTCATGTTTTGATAGCCCAACAGAGCCACATTGTTACACTTTTAAGTGATATCAACCTACAAATAACATCAACCAACAAATAGCTTACTTACAGCTGACTTTGCATATTAAGCTGGGATACATGAAAAGGTTTTAACACAAACAATATACTTCCACCCATACACGCATTTATATAACATGTATTTAGCAGTCATATTTAGCACATTTATTTAATATCAGATATATTTTAATAAGCTTTTATCCTTTTATCCTTTTATCTTATTTAAAAAATATGTGTAAATAAGTGACAATGGATTCATCTCCACACTTATGTCATGCCAATACTGACCAATCTTTTATTGCCTCTTGATTCAAAAGCTTTGCATGTGTTTGTCAGTAAACACTTTATCAGCGACTCACTTCCTATATAATTCACATGCAGCTCTGAAGTGGAATTTGAAATCAGCAAAATGCTTTGGTTTCAAATCCTTCAACTGGGCTCTCCATCACTGATTGCATGAGCATTTCTGTAGCTTACGGCAAGAGGATAGCATTCAAAACATTTCCTGTGGCATTGAACATCTTTGAAAAACCATCTTAGGTTTTTGGAGTGAGCGACATAGGCTAAGAGAAGCTGCCGAACTGAATCTAGCATGCAGAGAGGTTTGTTCACCGAAATCACAGGTTGTTTATTCAGTGCATCACAAGTCATAGACAAGATGTTTGAGACACTGACAGACCCAGAGAGATCCATGGCTGAGAGATCTTAAAGATCCCATGAAATAAAAAGGAGTTTTAAGGTCCATGTCTGTTAGCGTATATCTGCTAAAAGCTAATTTTATCTACTTTTTGGAGTAGTATAGGCATAAAGATGACCTCAAAGCTGACAGACATGGACTTACAGCCACAAAACTCTATTTTGATTTCATGGGCAGTTGTCATTTCTTGTATACACACATCCTCAATGAGGGTATTTGAAGGATATCTGCCCCATGCCCTTGTCTCCCTCAAGCCTCTTTAGAAAGTAGTTGAACGAAAGGTTGTCGTTGAAACCGCCCCCCCACCCCGTTGCAAGAATCTAGCCACCTGGGAAATCCACACTTATTCAGTTTAAATCTACCAAAACAGACCAGCGAAGAAACTCTATTCTACGCAACACAGCCAAGAAACAGCCCTGTGGTTATGCTATGGTATAAATTAGAATGCTTCTCGAACAAGGAAACAAATGGATTTATTGGAGCAAAAGATCAAAATAATTCAACAGAGAGAAAAATTAGATATGCAAATGAGAGTGGGCTTTTGAATATACCAACATGTGTAGAGTTAAAGCAGAAAGCCCTGAGGCTCTCAATCTCTTTTCCACATAGGTCGCTGTCTTGAAAGCGAACACAGATAACAGAGCCAAAAGACACTTTTTAATGAATATAATTATACCAGCTCTGAAAGTGTCGCATACAGTCGTTTTCATGATGCATGTATTTCTTGCATTTTCTGCATTTGGCCAGTCTCAAAGAATTCTGCTGTTTCTTCAGCTATGGGCACTTGTGGCCCTGTGGGCTTTTAGAAAACAAACTCCATTAAAAAACTTTTCACATTCTCGCTTGTTTATTTATTTACTAACAATGTCCAACTGTGCATACAGTTCATGCATCACAGGAGAATTTTTAAATCTCCACTTTCACTTTCACTTTCAGATGTGAAAGTGAAACTAAACAGGCACCACATGTGACTTTCAGATGTGAAAGTGAAAGTAAAGATTTATAGTAAAAAGGACTTAAATATTGATCTGTTTCTTACCCACACCTATCATAGTCAGTGTTACTGTGTCGGCCGGGCGGGGTGCTATTTTTATAGCATAACTGAGACAGTGTTTACAGTTTCAGATAATAAACCTTCGAATGGGACAAGTGTAAATTAATATTTAAATGTAAAAATTTTCCAAGACAATTATGAAGACCCAATGAAATCAAAATTTGAGTTTTGTGGCTTTTATACCATGTCTGTTAGCTTTGAAGCCATCTATATGCTAGTGTACTTTTAATGGTTGACAAAATTAAACTTTAGCAAATATACGTATTTAAAATCAACAGGTTTTTCTCTTCCAAGAAAATGGACTAAAAATATTGATGAGTCATGTTGCACTACACAGATTTTTGTCCAATTAAATCAGGGGTGCCCAAAGTCCAGCCCGCAGGCCATCTGCGGCCCTCCAACTGCTCTGATGCAGCCCACAAGAGACTTTAGAAATAGAACAAAATTTGGCCTGCAATGGAGAAATTATATGTTCCCTATCTGTCACTCACTCAACGTTGTGTCGATGTAGTGACACTAGGGGTCACTCTTGGGAGCCTGAGACACCTCTGGTCTTTGATAAAAGGCCAATGAAAATTGGCGAGTGGTATTTGCATGCCACTCCCCCGGACATACGGGTATAAAAGGAGCTGGTATGCAACCACTCATTCAGATTTTCTCTTCGGAGCCGAAAGGTTATGCTCATTGAGCTGAATTCTACTGTTCATTCACCTCTGCTGGATATGACGGCGCATTTCAGCGGCTTCTCCCTCCTCTGCACTGGTGCACCGGAGAGAACGCCCCTGGGCGCTTCAGCAGAAAACAAGAGAGTATATTTTCTGAAAGAGCTTTTTTCCTCTAAAAGAGTATATATTTCTCTAAAAGAGCGGCACACGTGGAACGTCTTTTAAAAGATGCGTCTTTTTAAAGATGCCTTTCCGACTGTGTGTTATTCCTGGTTGCGGTTGTTATCTCTCAACTTCGGATGGTCATGATCGCTGTCTTTCGTGTCTGGGTATGACCCACACGGAGGCATTATTTGTGGATGGTTCATGTTCTCATTGCGAGAATATGACCATGGTAACGTTGCGGTCGCACCTCGGTCCTTCTACCTACGGGTATGAGGCCAGCGCGGCTAGCACTGAGGGCGATTTGGAGACCCCAATAGGATCGCCTCCGCTGGGTATCCCTCCGCGGACCTCCCATTCCCCAACACGCTCATCTGCCCTGTAGGCTCACTGTCCAAGCCCTGTAGGCTCACGTCGTCCCTGACGGCTAAAGCCTACAGCGCTGCTGGACAAGTCGCCTCTGCCCTGCACGCCATGGCTCTCCTGCAGGTCCACCAAGCCAAGGTGTTGAAAGAACTGCACGAGGGTAGTTCCGCCCCAGATTTGATGCAGGAACTGCGCTCGGCGACCGACCTCGCTCTCGGGCGGACGATGGCCACACTAGTGGTCCAGGAGCGCCACCTTTGGCTCAACCTGGTCAAGATGGGTGAGGCCAACAAAACACGGTTTCTTGCTGCCCCAATTTCCCAGGCTGGCCTATTTGGTGACACCGTCGAGGACTTTGCCTAGCAGTTCTCGGCGGTGAAGCAGCAGACAGAGGCGATCCGGCACATCCTGCCCCGGTGCGGCTCAAGATCCCGCACCCCATCTGCTCGTCGCCAAGGGTGTCTCCCTGCGGTGACTGCACCGGCTCCACCGCAGCCCGCCCCTTCGGCACGGCCCCGGCGTGGAGCCCACCGCAGGAAGCAGATGCCACCCGTCTCACAGTCGGCGCCTAAGAACCCACGGAGGTCGTCAAAGCGCCCCTGAGTCGGGCGACCCAAGGACGAAGGAACCCACTCACCTTCCACCGGTGGAAGACCGGGTGGAAAATCTTTTGTTGCCTTTTTGTTTGATTTCGCCGCATGCCCAAGTGGCTGCAGTACCCAACAGTTCAGCAAAAGAGCGGTTTCCTTCCTCCCTGGGTCACATACCCGGGGTGCACGGTCGTCATCACGACTACCGTCCACGGGTTTTTTCTTGCAGGATTGGCACTCCAACGGTGGTCTTTCCGCCCCTGAGCACCCAGCTGTGGCACACAGCCGCCCCCGATGTGGCAGTCTACATGGGTTACGAGGACAGGCCTCTTCCTCCCCCGTCCCAGGCTGTTCCGGGGGTGGTCACAAGGAGCCAGGTTAGTGCTTCGATGTCCCTAGACTCAGCACGGCCATGACGTGGTGTGGCACCTCGAGCTCTGCCCCGCCACGAGGCCCCACCTGCCGGTACATCCGACGATGTTGTCCCTTGGTCCCCCTGCGCTTTCAATCCGTCGTGACTCGGCTACGTGATTCAGTTCACCAGGCACCCGCCCAGGTTCAGCGGTATTCACTTCACCTTGGTCAAGAACGAAAACGCTGCTACCTTGTGCATGGAGATCGCTACCCTCCTACGGAAGGGCGCGATAGAACCTGTCCCTCCAGCCATGATGAAGAAGGGGTTTTACAGCCACTACTTCATCGTACTGAAAAAAGGTGGTGGGTTGCGGCCAATCTTGGACCTGCAAGTACTGACGCAAAAACGCATTCTGGCGAGCATCCAGCATCAAGATTGGTTTGCAGCGACCTGAAGGACAAATACTTCCACGTCTCGATCCTTCCTCGACACAGACCCTTCCTGCAGTTTGCATTCAAGGGCCAGGTGTATCAGTACAAAGTACTTCCTTTCGGCCTGTCCCTGTCTCCTTGCGTCTTCACGAAGGTCGCAGAGGCCACCCTTGCCCCGTTAAGGGAGGTGGGCATTCGCATTCTCAACTATCTCGATGACTGGCTAATCCTAGCTCACTCTCGAAACATGTTGTGCGCACACAGGGACTTGGTGCTCTCACACCTCAGCCGAATAGGGTTTCGGGTCAACTGGGAAAAGAGAAAGCTCCTCCCAGTTCAGAGCATCTCTTTTCTCGGTTTGGAGTTGGAATCAGTCTCTTTGACAGCGCGCCTCACGAACGAGCGCGCCTAGTCAGTGCTGGCCTGCTTGAAGGCGTTCAAACAGAAAACAGCGGTTCCACTGAAACTTTTTCAGAGGCTCCTGGGGCATATGGCATCCTCGGCGGTAGCCACCCTGCTCGGGTTGATGCATATGAGGCCGCTTCAGCACTGGCTCCAGACTCGAGTCCCGAGATGGGCATGGCGCCACAGGACACATTGCGTGGTCATCACGCCAGTCTGTCACGGTCTTTTCAGCCCTTGGACCGACCTCTCGTTTTTACGGGCAGGTGTTCCTCTAGAACTGGTCTCCAGGCACGTCAGGGTCACGACAGACACCTCCAAAAGAGGCTGGGGCGCTGTTTGCCACGGGCACGCAGCCGCCGGCCTGCGGACGGGCCCACGACTGCATTGGCACATCAACTGCCTCGAGTTGTTGGCAGTTCTGCTCGCCCTGCGGAGGTTTCAGCCGTTGATCCAGGGCAAGCACGTGTTAGTTTGGACAGACATTACGGCAATGTTAGCATATGTCAACCGCCAAGGTGGTCTGTGTTCTCGTTGTATGTCACAACTCACCCGCCGTCTCCTCCTCTGGAGTCAGCTGCGAGCCACTCACATCCCGGGCAACCTCAACACTACAGCGGACGCGCTGTCATGGCAGGTTACCCTCAGGGGAGAGTGGAGACTCCACCCTCAGGTGGTCCAGTTGATTTGGAGTCGATTCGGATGGGCACAGGTGGACCTGTTTGCCCCCAAGAATCCTCCCACTGTCCGCTCTGGTACGCCCTCACCGAGGCTCCCCTCGGCATAGACGCGCTGGCACACAGCTGGCCCCCTGACCTACGCAAATATGCGTTTCCCCCAGTGAGCCAACTTGACCCTGTGCAAGGTCAGGGAGGACAAGGAGCAGGTCATCCTGGTAGCACCCTACTGGCCCACCCAGACGTGGTTCTCGGACCTCACGCTCCTCGCGACAGCCCTCCCCCCCCGGCGAAATCCCCTGATGAAGGACCTTCTTTCTCAGGGATGGGGCACCCTCTGGCACCCGCAACCAGACCTCTGGAATATCCATGTCTGGCCCCTGGACGGGACGTGGAAGACCTAAGCGGACCACCACCTGCGGTGGTAGACACGATCACTCAGGCTAGGGCCCCCCTACGAGGCGCCTGTATGCCTTTAAGTGGTGTCTGTTCGCTAAGTGGTGTTCTTCCCGACGGGAAGACCCCCAGGGATGCGCAGTCGGATCAGTGCATTCCTTCCTGCAGGAGAGGTTGGAAGGGAGGCTGTCCCCTTCCACCATCGAAGGTGTACATTGCCGCCATAGCGGCACACCATGATGCAGTCGATGGTAAGTCCTTAGGGAAGCACGACCTGATCATCAGGTTCCTAAGAGGTGCCAGGAGGCTGAATCCCTCCAGACCGCGCCTTGTTCCCTCATGGGACCTCTCTGTAGTTCTTCAGGGTCTACAGAGAGCCCCCTTTGAGCCTTTGCAGTCAGCCGAGCTTAAGGCACTCTCCTTGAAGACTGCCCTCCTGACTGTGCTCACTTCCATCAAGATGGTAAGAGACCTGCAAGTGTTCTCTGTCAGCGAAACATGCCTGGAGTTCGGTCCAGGTTACTCTCACGTGATCCTGAGACTCTGACCGGGCTATGTGCCCAAGGTTCCCACCACCCCTTTTAGGGACCAGGTGGTGAACCTGCAAGCACTGCCCCAGGAGGAGGCAGACCCAGCCCTGTTGTTGCTGTGTCCGGTGCGCGCTTTACGCATCTATTTGGATCGCACGCAGAACTTTAGAGTCTCTGAGCAGCTCTTTGTCTGCTTTGGTGCACAGCGGAAAGGAAGCGCTGTCTCCAAGCAGAGGATCTCCCACTGGCTCATTGATGCCATAACTATGGCATATCACGCCCAGGACATGCCGCCCCCATTAGGGCTAGGAGCCCATTCTACCAGGGGTGTAGCGGCCTCCTTGGCCCTGGCCAGGGGTGCCTCTCAAACAGACATTTGCAGAGCAGCAGGCTGGGCAACACCCAACACCTTTGCAAGGTTCTACAACCTCCGGTTGGAACCAGTTTCGTCCCAGGTAGTGGCACGCAATACAAGCGGATAACCCCGGGATAGCCAGCCGGGTGTATCGCTTGCACATAGAGCCTTCCATCTCCTTTTGAGCTGAAGATGTGTGCCATTAATTCCCAGTAGTGTTCACAAACTTTGTTCCCAGGTTGACTTCCTCCGAGCCCTGTGGCAGTCGAGTTTTCGGAGAGACTCGCTGCCGGCCCAGTACATGTGCTAACTAAGAGTCCTGTTCTGGGGTAGGTGCTCTGCATGTGGCAGTTCCCTGTAAGGCTAACCCCATGCAATATATATCTTCTGCTAATTCATTTCCCCGTTGGCAAACTGGATCTTCCTTGGGCAGAGCCCCTCTGCCCCAGTCTACATGTTTGTAGTAACTCCTCCCCCATTGGGTAGGATCTACCTTGAAGACTTTCCACATGGTTGGAAAGACCATGTGATGTATTCTTCCACTTAAATATCCCCCCCTCTCTTTGGGCAAGGTGTGGTCTCCACGGTGTCTTCCCCTTGGGAGAGACACCCCCCGACTGGACCTGGCGGTCCAGTCGGATAATCCCCTTCTTTTTTAGGGAGTGGAAAAAAGAGAAGGGGAAAAGAGACCATGACTGGGTTAAGCCTGTCTCTATCTCTTGGGTAGTCAACACTCATAACTATGTTGGGGGAGGTTACATGTCGACCTGGTGTGCTGGCTATGAGGCAAACAGTAGTCTGCCCACCACACACCGCCAGTACATGTAACACAATTCAGCCAATTGTGGCGTTTCTTATAGGGACCCCTAGTGTCACTACATCGACACAACGTCGAGTGAGTGACAGATAGGGAACGTCATGGTTACTTGTGTACCCTGATGGAGGAAAGAGACGTTGTGTCCCTCCTGCCACAATGCTGAACTACCCACTGAAATGGCCGGACCTTATATCGGCTCCTCAGCATAAAACCTGAATGAGTGGTTGCATACCAGTTCCTTTTATACCCGTATGTCCGGGGGAGTGGCATACAAATACCACTCACCAACTTTCATTGGCCTTTTATCAAAGACCAGAGGTGTCTCGGGCTCCCAAGAGTGACCCCTAGTGTCACTACATTGACACAACGTCTCGTTCCCTCCATCAGGGAACGGAGGTTACACAAGTAACCATGACGAATTTCATATTCTGGCCACTGAATGTCGCTATCACGTACAGCCACTATTCACAGCAGGTTGTTTTTTTGCCAGTTTCACAGTGCATCATCTCCACTAGTGCGTTCTGTGTCATCACCTGCTTCATCCACTGGCAGAGTTCAACAGATGACGTGTTTCCGCCTTATTTATCAGTGTAAATCTCTCCATTTTATTTATTTATTTATTTATTTTATATTACACATTTTTTAAATATTGAGTGTAAATTTAGAACATTATGCTTTGTGTTATATTACCCTGGAATTAGTTTTAAAAAATGAATTACCACAGCTGTGAGGGGGTTTCTATTACAGCTGCTGAGAGAGTGACATACATTTGGCATCTTCTCCCATTGTACTGTCTTAATCCACCGCTCTTTATTTTTTAACTCTTCTGGAAAGTCATTCAAACGTAATAGTGGATTTTTTCTTTTGGTCTTGGAGCAAATGGGTAAGTGAAAATAATATTTAATGTGATCTCCCATTCACTACAATTCACCGCTGTCGAAGTTTACCCTGCAAACGTTTACTTCAGCGTTCCAAAACCCGGAGTGTGAAAAAGGTTTATACTCCTTATTTCCAAGGATGAATTGCCCCGCAGAAAGAATTATGCATTTATTAAAGGATTGACATCAGGTTAGATACTTTACTCTTGTACTTGTTCTTGTAAAAATGTCCCGATACTTCACATTATACAACCGAGTAGAACTGCTGTTGTGCGAGCGGCTGAACAGAGTTTATTGAGCGCGCATAGAGACACGCGAACTGAGCATACTCTTCCAGGATGTCCTCTGCAGCACTGGGAAGTATACTGTAATTAATTGGTTCGTTCTGATATTTCGTTGAAACAAGAAAAATTATTCAAGGGCTTTCCAGTGGCATTTGAGTGAGGACATACTGTAGAAGAGAGCGCTTAATATACTTGCACATCTGTGCCTGATTCGCGTGCTCAGCTTGCACATGCATGTCTACAAAATAAAATGAAACACGATAATTTTGATCAAATAAAAATCGTATTTGTAATGCAAGCAAGAACAGAACAGAAGTTATAAATGTATAACTATAAAGAGTAATTCCTTGCATCACTTCATAAAGTGATAAAATGTAATCTGATTATTGTGATGGATCACACCCAATACTCAGTAGCAGATCTTTATGTTCTTTGCAGTGCCACTGAATGGACCTCAAAAAGATAAACATTTGAATAAATGAGTATAATATTTTGTATAAGATGCATCACTGTTCCATTATAAGTGTTCATTGTGAGTGAAATACCCTATCCTTTATTTACATGTAGGGCCTACACAAGCATTCCATAAAGCACAAATTATCTAGTAGCTTCTAGCCCTTTTTTTTTAAATTATTACAGCGATGTGGCCCGCTGCACTATATTTTTTTCTGTATTTGGTCCCTGACTGAAAATGTTTGGACATCCCTGATTTAAATGCTCCCTAGAGTGAACATGTCCCTTCCCATAACAATATTTTAGTTTTAATTAAAAATCAACCCCTAGGACAAGTGCCCATAGTAAAATTAACACGCAGAAATGCGGATGCAGCCACAATAATCTGACTGTTGCAGGAGTTATTAGCCACTTAAAGTCCTCTCTAAAGTTTATAGACTGCAGTGACCTCATAGGTCGCCCATCCTAAATTGGTTCTGGGCTGAACTCTTTGACACGGTCACCCTCCACGCTTATATCTCCTTAAACTGCAGTATGTAGAGTTATGTGTGAGTCAGCAATTGTGTAACTACAGATTGCTGTAACTACAGCGGCTCATCTGGACAGACTGTCGATTGATCAAGATAAATGAACAGGAGAGGCCATTTAATGAACTACAACACTGGAATGCTGAGTTGTCCGAATGATTTGGACAGAAACACGAACCGATTCAGACAGTTTCGTTTAGCTATATGACCAATACATTGAAAAGAACTGCCACGAAAGAAAAGTTCATCCGCAAATCGAGTTTGGCAAGTTCTGATTCGAAACAGCCGACAGAAGATGCCATCACATAACTTGACTGCTGAAACAGGGCGGGATGTAGGCATGGGCAGGGGTGGGCTGAGCCCACCCAAACGTGAGTCTTGCCCACCCAATCAAACATTTGAGAAACATGATTTTAAATATATATATATATATATATATATATATATATATATATATATATATATATATATATATATATATATATTTTTTTTTTTTTTTTTTTTTTATTTGTGCATTGGTTAAAAGCAATATGGGGGAGGGCTGTGTGTTGCAAACATTGAGGGTGGGTTGTAGACTGCCCATCCAATCACAAAACAGCACAGGAAATGTGTAGTGTTTTTCTATTTTTGTCATTGGCCGAAAGCAACGACATACTCAAGAAGCGGCTTCTGCAATCCTGAGAGTCCGAGACGTTACATTTGCGACAACAGTAATAAGAGATATTTCTGTGCAATGTTTAGGTCTCAGTGTGCAGTGACCATGTGGCTGCTGCTAATGTATCACAGGCTCCCTCTTATCAAATATCTGCCTCCACATCATCTACCCCAAATCTCACTGCGGGTGTTCGTGAAGTACTGGACCTAAATTATAAAGTAGAGATCTGTGCGGGATGGATTTTTCAGACCCGTTCCCGAGAGATTCTGTCCCGCTCCTGCAAAAAAATATGTAATATATTGTCCCGCTCCCACCTGCAACTTTCACGTTTTGTCCCGCTCCCACCCGCAAAAGCCCGCAGGTAGTGGTCTGCATGAATTTTTCAAAACTTCTATCAAATCCGCATTGTTGCGGGATGCATGCTTCTGTTTTCCCTGTTGTTAATTCGGTGTTGATGAGAGATTCTGTCAGTCTCCACACATTTTACATCTCTTATACATCTTTTTACAGTGCTGTGATAGTTTTTGTTTATTGTTTGTCATTGCTTTTTAAACCACTGTATTTTTTCCATGAAAATAACCTTTGGTGCTTACTTTCCGTCCATCCATCCATCCATCCAAATTCCTGTGTTCCCTAAATGGCTTTACACATTGTTTCACTGGTAAAAAATATCAATACCCTTTGCTATCCTACAAAGGCCATACTCATTAACTAACACTGAAATGGAGAAAAATGGCTTGAATTATTTTGATGTGGATTTTGTTTTTCACACAATGGTTTCTCTGAATTTCAGCATATGAGACAAACTCGTCTGTCACCAGACAGATCATAAGAGACCTGTTTCAGTCAGAACTCAATTTTGCATTTTGCCTTAAGGGCAGTATTATTGCTTATTACATTTCTGTCAAACAGAAATAATTGTCATCATTTAATATTATATAATTACTTCTTTAAGCAGTTACCATCTGTGTCAAATTTTAGGATCTTAATCTTATGTTATCGATCTGTCCATTTAATTTATTTCCTTTCACTCCATCCTTATTTTCCTCCTTGATATTATTTCTCTCCACTCCATCCTTGCATTTGTGGGGACTAATATGTCTTTGTAATTTGCTTTAAGGCTTTAATTCTAATTTATCTAAAAGTGTATTGCTTTATTTTTGTTCTTAGTAATATATATATACTACTTTTATTAAAAAAGTGTAATGTGGGGGTGTCTCTCCCAAGGGGAAGACACCGTGGAGACCACACCTTGCCCAAAGAGAGGGGGGGATATTTAAGTGGAAGAATACATCACATGGTCTTTCCAACCATGTGGAAAGTCTTCAAGGTAGATCCTACCCAATGGGGGAGGAGTTACTACAAACATGTAGACTGGGGCAGAGGGGCTCTGCCCAAGGAAGATCCAGTTTGCCTACGGGGAAATGAATTAGCAGAAGTGTAAAGTGTTTCCTTCGAGGCCCTCCCTTTGCCTGGGTAAATATTTCTTCTCACAATTTTCCTATTCAGCCTATGTCATGGTAATAAATTTAGCATATTGTTGGGTCTATAAAAATTATATCAGTGTTTGATTTTTAGGACATTTGTTTACTTTTATGCAATAAACATTTTTAAGTAGAGTGTAAGGCCTGGGTACTAAATCAAAACCAGTCTAAAACCTCTGCTCTAGAACATTCATAGGAATTCCGTGTGGCAGTTTTATATCTGAACATTGCAGATCCAACAGTTCATTGTTGTTAGAAAGTGACTACAGACCCTGCAGAAGTGTGGTCATGATCAATAACCGTGTGGGTAGACATTTCTAGGCTCAGCATTACCAACATTGCACATAACCAGGACAGAAATAACTAACCAGAGTTGGAAGATCACCCATTATATGCTTTTTCTGATGTATTTTCATGTTTTTTTTTAGCTATATAATGTTCTTATAATTAGTCTGCATATACAGTGTTTCTGTTCCGGTCTATTTGTAACTGGGTGTTAGGTCATTTTTGCCTCTTTCATTAATATTTTTCACCACAGTATCATTTAGACCAAATTTCATAGTACGTTTATTTCACTTATATATATATATATATATATATATATATATATTAATATTTGTATGATGGATTTTCATATTTTAAGACTGAACATCTGGGTCTGGGACAAGGGTAAACTATAAAAAACTATACATAAAATGTAAATGAAAATTAGTAATACTAAATGATGAAAGCATGGAAAATGTTACCAAGACAGCTTTAATACCACCTTCACAAAACCAAAATAAATATTAAGTATAAGTTTTAATAAAAACCAACCGCTGTGGTTGAGTAAATATAGCAGAAAAGTATTTTCTACATTTAATAAGTACGTTTAAGCGTGAAATTGAAATTAAGTTAATTCTACATTTGTACTCAATTCAAACTTTTAAAAATTAATGCTCTAGCTTATAAGTAAATATTATTTATAATTGCTTGTTACCTTGTGTCATCATGTATCAGTCCTAAAATAAAAAATAAAAAACCTTGTCATATTTATTAGCTAATTTAGTACATTTTACAGGTAAATAAAATAAGTACATTTAACTTAACTTTTTTGAAGCTGGTGTTCCCTGCATGCACAATGCTTGAATAATTAATGATCATGCATGGTTCCAATGTTTGTACATTTATTAACACTGTTTTTATTGTTGATTTTGTCATTACGTTTGGAGCTTCTTGTTTTAAGTTCATTTTCTACTCAGACTTACCTGTTCATGATCAAAAACGTATCTGTTGATAGTTACCATCACCATGTTTTTTGTTGTGGTCTTTTACTTGATTTTACACCATTAAAAATGAACTTTGTGCAAAAAATGGCAAAATAAAAATTAAGTAAATCTTCGTAATTTTTTTTTCACTGCATAAATGTGCCTGAAATTAAACAAACACTCATCTATATATCAGTGCAAGGTTCAGTTGTTGTATTTATCCCGAGTGTGTGTCTGTGTAGATGACTTTATTTGCAGGTGGAGGATTCATGTTTATGTGTCAGGGCCACGGAGCAATCCGTCTGTTCGCGAGAGATGAGTTGTGCCTTCACAACTCTCGCGGCCATAAATTTAACTCCAATCTTTGTCACCACCCTGTGAGCTTGGAGGAGACCAATTTTCTATATTTCACCCGACAGCTTGAAAATGAACATTAAATATTGATCGCAGGTTATGTGACAATCACTAGGACACTGCAAACCCTCCGGTCAGTTGGATTTATTTTGGCTGTAGCTATTTTTGGCCACATCTTTAAGTAGTTTGCAGTGTTCAAATTTGAGAGCTTTTCCACTGGAGCAACTGAGCTTTTAAATGTTTACTGTGTCAACATTTTAAAAACAAGCCGACAAGACAGTTGTGAACTCTGTGATAAATGATGTTTGAAAGCACATCATATTTTATAGCAATAATTTTATAACATAATAGGCTAAACTGTAAAAAGACTCTAAAATATGAACAGAAAATTAACTTTTTGTGCAGAGCCAGTTAACATTTTACAATGCTTTTAAACGTGGCTCATACAATCAGAATCTAGAATCAAAATAGTTTTATAAAACAGAGACTACTTGCATCTTTATGAAATTGTGTTTTCCAGACCTGGAAAAGTCACAGAAATTAAGAAAATCTTAAAGGTGCACTCAATAATTTTTTCCTCATTAAAAAAGTTTAACTCCTATAGACATGAATTGTAATTTTGCAATATATGTAGGAAATCATGAGCACTCACATTAAAATGAAGACTCCAGTCATATCAGTAACCTTATAAAAGCTGTTTTATTCTACATGGAGAGGGTCCGCTCATGGGGGCTGCCATGTTAGAATCACATGACCAGCCGAATGCTACTCGCTTAATCTCAGTAACCATCCTGTTATTTGACACTTTCACTTACTGATTAAAGTAATCATGGCTGACTGTGAATACAAAATTTCTACAATGGCATCTGAAACTGAAAACTATTGATTTTAAATGATGCTGCAAGCCGCTAGGTGTCAATGTAAGTCCAAGTTGACACAAAGACAAAAGTTACTGAGTGCATCTTTAACTTATGGAAATTTCTGTAGTAAATATACATTTATATCAATATTTACAATACATCCCTGGTCATATTGTGCACAATTAATAAGTGCACTTTATTTCAAAAGTAAAAAAAAAAAAAGTCATATTTTCGTTTGATCTCTTTTTAACATGTAATAAAGTGCACATCATTTTTCAGCCCCTCCACTAAAACAATTTGACACCATTCTGGTACAGTCCTGCCATATTTATTTATTTATTTATTTATTGCTTTATTGAATATCCTGTTTCACTCCTACAAGTAAAATAGCTTGTGAATGTTGTTTCTTGTCGACTTGCACATTCAAAATACATCTGAACATACCTTAGATTTTGAATGTAAATCAGTTATAAACTTCTTTGCTACACCCATATTACATTTATAAAAGTTTGCTGATGTGATATTGTTGGTTGAAATATCGTCAAACATGGTAAAGGATGGCGAAACAGACCCCTGACTCAAACACAGCAATAATCACCCGCCGTTACGCTTGGCTGCATAAATGATCCTCATTTACAGATGGTTTATGCGTCTTTGCAGCTCATTCAAAAACAGAAAGGTGATTTGTGTTGATCTAGATGTCTACTGGAGGCCTCAGAGCACCCACTTAGTTTGCTTCTCCCAGATTACGCTAATACATTTACATTTACTGGAATACATTTATAGTAACTTCTTATTTTCTTTTTAAACTGCATTACAGTGAATCTGAGATCCAGAATCATAAATAATGAAGACTTCCATTGCCATCTCCACTGAAGGCCAGATTCTTTTATCAAAAGATGATGCTTTAATCAAAAGCTTTAGCTTCCCAACATTTTCATCAGGAATGTAGAGTGCATGCCAAACATTAATGATGATCAGGTAGGTTGCAGGATGCACATTAAACCCCCATCATTACATCATCATACTGTAACAGATGAAATATCAGACCTTTGATTGGCCACTTATAGGGCTCTTATCATGAAATGTCATTTGTAGTATGTATACACACTTTAAACTTCAAAACTCAAAATGTTCTTGGTCCAAAAAGAGAATTCATCAGAACAGAGCAGCAAAAATGGCTTGTTTTGAACGTCTGCAACTGGTTCAGGTAGATGAATAACATATGACTGCCCAAATTAACGTCAAAAACCTATTCTATGTTCGGAAACGTGGCCTAAGTTTCAGATTTTTACGGGATGCTTGAAACTTGCTTTCCTGCTCTTCCATTGTTCATTGTTTTGTATTGTATATTTGTTATATTGTATGTTTCTCTGTTTAATGTTTTATGTTGAATTTCTGTACAGCATTGTTGAGCTTTGGAAAGTCGCGATACAAAATAAACGTATTCTTATTATTGTTACTATTAATCATATTAATCTGCTGACATACAAATCATGGCTAGTATTAAAAGTGATTGATAGCTCTTTGATATCATCTGTTGGTAGAATCCCAAATCTACAAATGCAGGAGAGTTTAGACTTTGCACA